>NC_044930.1:10880610-10905238 GCF_003576645.1 Ipomoea triloba
ATAGAAAAAAAAAAAAAAAAAAAAAGACACTTTTAATATGTAGAAATCAAATTGACAAGTACACAAATCATACTACACTGATTCAACCACCTCTTTCAAACAATATCCTTTTTATTTAATTAACTCGCGATATGATTGAATAATACATAAATAAAGCAATGAATATAAAATGATCTATAATTAATGTCATTGCAAACAAAAAGTAATTTTGAAGACTAAGGCCATCTACATTAGTAGTTTTTGGATCAGATTTTGAGAAAGTTTTGTTGAGGGGAGGAGAGAGAGAGAGGGGTAGAGATCCTCCTGCAATGAGGAGGTTTTTTCAGAAAACATGGGACCCACTGCTTTCTCAGGACATTCGCGCTCACGTGAAAGCCACATGGCGCCCAGCTGGCGCATGCATTGCACGTGCCTGTTGGGCGCGTTAATGGAGCTATTTTACCTTTTTTTAAATCAACATTTTTTTCCTTTTTTCTCTTTGCTAATCACACTTACAAAAACTACTCAAAAACCACACATTAAAAAAAAAAATACCCCACTATTGAGGATGCCCTAAAAATAAAGTCGTAACTAATAAGAGTCTTGTATACAAAATTTCTCTCTAAAACTTTTTCTCTCTCAAAGCTTTCTTTTTGTTCTTCTGCTTTATGGAAGCAAAATCGGCTTTGGTGACAAGATCCCAAGAGAATGATGATATTCTTGAGAGAAGTACTAAGAAAACGAAGACCATGAGGGAGGTTGCACTGGCGAGGAGAGCTGAGAATCAACATATGGATTGGGAGGAAACCAGTGGTGCTGGTGAGGTGAGGAAGTTAGGAACTCTAGGTACCAGAGAGTTTCTTACAATGACATGCTCATTGGAGGTTATGTTGGGTTGGGTGAGGAGTAAGATGAGGTGTCTGGTGATGAGTGCCCCAACGCTGAGGAAGGGGTAGAAGGATGTTCGGTTATTAGGTTGTCAAAAGAGGAAAAGAAGTCATTGCAATGCCCATGGAGGCTAGCTTTGATCATTAATGTTCTTGGAAGGAAGGTCATATACAACTACTTGCTGAATTGGATCAAAGCATTATGGCAACCAAAGTCAATGATGGATTTGGTGGCTCTAAAAAATGATTATTATGTCGTGAAGTTTGGTTCCGCAGCTTGGATGGTGATGGATCATTACCTCATTGTCAAAGAATGGGTGATAAATTTTGATCCAATGCGGGATACAACCGAGAAGATACTGGTATGGGTTCATTTTCCGCCATTACCAATGGAGTATTATAATTTTAGCTTTCTAAATAAGGTTAGTAAGAAAATAGGGAGACCAATAAAAATAGATGATGCCACCAGCCTTGCTTTCATAGGAAAATTTGCTAGGATGTGTGTGGAAGTGGATATCACTAAACTTTTGCTGTCAAAATTCATCTTTAGAGGAAACATTCTTGGGTTGAGTACGAAGGGCTATATTTAGTGTGTTTTAACTACAGAGTTTATGTCATAGAGATGAGGCATGCCCAAAAGTAATTCTAGAGTAGGTGGAGGAAGAAAGGCAGTTACCAGTGAGGCAGACAGTCTAACATGAGAGGAGATGCGACGGGAAAAGGGGAATGGTACAAAGGGAGGGATGTCGTTTTACCACTTAAAACAAATGTCTAATCCAAGTTTTCAAGATTTGCAATTTTGAGCCTGGAAAAAAGAAGAAGTTGAAGAAGCCAAGGAAGCCTAATAAGTTATTCATGAGGAGGG
Organism: Ipomoea triloba; assembly: GCF_003576645.1. Lineage (NCBI taxonomy): Eukaryota > Viridiplantae > Streptophyta > Magnoliopsida > Solanales > Convolvulaceae > Ipomoea > Ipomoea triloba. Next base: position 10,882,342 of record NC_044930.1, read on the forward strand.
TCCAAGTACTAGAAATCTATTGATAGGTAAAGACAAAAGGTTTGCTACCCAAGTGAGCAAGAAACAAATACTCAGCAACCCACATAATGGAGAACGACAGGAAAAAGAGATGAACAATGCTAAAGCACGTCCGCAAAGGACCAGGGAAGACAGAAGGAGAAGTAGATAGGTGGCAACTCTGGTAGAATACACGATGGTCCGATGAGACAACAGAAACAAAGTAAGCGCTAGCACAATTGTGGTAAGGGTTGTTGACGATGGCTAGTGGACAGGGTTGAGGGAGATGGCTAATTCCAAACACCATGGTGACCCTCCTGATGACTCCATTAATGCTATGGAAGAAGATATTCATCTAGCAAGTGTGGAGCCATAAGCACCTCCCTGGAGGATGCGTTGGTGAGCTAAAGTTTTGTTTTTCCTTGCTATGTTGTTCATAAGCTGAAACTACCAAGGGGTAGCGTCTAAGGGGTTCCTTAGAGCTGCTAAACATGTGATAAACATGTGATCAAGAAATGAAATCCTTCGCTCTTTTGTTTGTTTGAACAGAAGATTTCTAGTACCCAAGCATATGTGATATGTCATAAGCTGGCCTTTGATCAGTGGGTTAGAATAAAGGCTACTGGGTTTAGTGGCGGCATTTGGATCACGTGGATGGATTGCTAGACGATTGATGTTCTTTACCCCCCCTCCCCTCCATTCGTGGTGCTTAATTAAGGTGTGTGATGATAGGTAGAATGAATGGTATCTTGCATGTGTCTATGACAGTCCTTCTCCATATCTTGGAAATTAATTATGGGATGAGTTTGGAAGACAAGAATGGGGTATTGAAGGACCTTGGTTGGCAACACGAGATTTCAAATCAATTTCTTGCATGAAGGAAGTGAGCAATCCAATGACTTTCTCTGGAAGTAGATGTAGCACGTTTAATAGGTGGTTAGAAAATGAGGACTTGGTGGACTTAGGATTCTTTGGTCCGAAGTTTACCTGGACTAAGGGCAACAACGTTGAAACCTTCAGATGGTCTCATCATGACAAAAGTCGTTTGCTTGACAGATTGGCTTGATTTTCTACCAGGTACGCATGTTCAACATTTGTAGAAGATGAACATGGAAAATTGGAGAGAAGTCTACAAGGAATGCTCATGAGGAGGTTAAGAATGCTCTATTTGAAATGGCGCCCTATAAAGCCCCAAGTCGAGATGATTTTCATATGGGATTTTTCTAAAAAGCTTGGGCCATTGTGGGTACACATTTGGTAAGGTATACTAGAGAACTTATGAACATTTGGATCATACTGGCAAAACTCAATGGCACAATCATTACTCTTATTTCTAAAGTTAGACATTCGGAAAGGCTAACGCAATTTCATCCTATAAACCTTTGTAATGTGACATATAAGGTGATAACAAAAGTTATCATGAACATAATCAATGGAATTATCCTTGAGGTGATAGGACTCTAGCAAAGTAGTTTCGTCCCAGTGAGACATATTACGAACAATATCGTGGTTTTTCAAGAAATTCTGCACTCGATGAAGAAGAAGACGGGAGTAGCGGGTCAAATGGTAATCAAGATTGATATTGAGAAAGCTTATGATCAACTTTCTTAGCAATTTGAGTGGATTAAGCCAGAGAGGGAGGTCAGACATGGAGATTCCATTTCCACATACATCTTTGTGTTGTGCATAGAACGATTGAGCCATGTTACTAAGGAGGCAACTGTGAGAGGGGAGTGGATAGGAATATGTCAAGCAAGGTATGGTCATACTCTTACTCATTTATTTTTCGCTAACGATATGGTTTTGTTTGCAAAAGCTACTGAAGAACAAGTGGAGGCGGTGGAGCAATGCCTTACTCCTTTTTGTAACACCTCGAGTCAGCGAGCTGAGTGAATCTCCGGAAGTCCAAGTCTTATTTTCCAAGAATGTGGATAGGGAGAGAGCTTGGAAAATCACATAGGCAATAAGAAAAAACTAAATAGAGGACCTTGGAAAGTATTTAGGGGTTCTAGTTATTCACAATAGGGGTGGGCGTTTCAGGCTTCAGTTTAGTTCCGATTTCGGTTTTAAAAATTTAAACTATTTGGTTTAACATTAGAGTTCGGTTCGGTTTAAGTCCCCAAATTTCAGCATTTCCTAATTTTCCGAACATACTATCGTATTATCCATATTCAAAATCTAAACATTATATAACAAAATGACAATTCAAAGTCCAAACATACTACTAAGTACTAATTGTGAGGTAAAGAACAATTGCAACAAACAACAAAAGCGCAAAGTAGAGAACAAGCTATAAAGAAATCAAATAAAAAATTTAAGAGAGATAGCAGTGAGAATAGGAATTAAACGACGGAGCAGGCATCAAGGGACTTATATTTACTTCTATATTGTTGTTGTTGTTGTTGTTGTTAAAACTTAGCAAAGTTCGGTTCAATTTGGTTTTTAACCGAACCGTTCAATTTACAAGAATCCCAATCCGCTCGGTTTTGTATTACTAGTTTGATTCAAATCGGATAAATCAAACCGAATTGCCCACCCCTAATTCACAAGAGAGTTCACAAAGGCATTTTAGCTCAAATAATGGACATAATTAACGAGATATTGGAGGGTTGGAAGGCAAAAATGCTATCTTTTGGGGGAAGGTGTGTTTTTGCTCAAAGTGTCCTTACCCCAATCCCATTTTATACCATGCAGTTCATTTGACTTCCAACGGGAGTGTGTAATGAGATTGAAAGTAAAATTAGGTAGTTTCTCTAGAGCGGAGGCAAGGGTGGCCATCGGTTTCATTTAAGTAAATGGGAGACCGTTACTATTAGTGTTGTGAAGGGGGGGTTTTGGCTTTAGACGTATAAGGGAAATAAACATGGCTTTCATGGTCAAGTTGGGGTAGAGGCTTCAAAAAGAAGAGTCCCTTTGGGCCTCTCTTATTACCAAAAAAAAAAACAAAAATGAGAGCTAGATATCATTGAATGAGTCGAAAAGAATGGGTGCTCAAACTTATAGAGAGGGATTGTTCGAAGCTGTGGTGTTATCATGGTAGGGCGGGAACTGGTATTCAAGGGTGAAACTGGCAGAATACTGATGAGTTCTCAGTCACGATAGCTTATGAGGCAGCTATGGGGGAGGATTGTGTTTCCACTGACATATATGGGACTACTATCTGGAAGTTGAAGGTATCGAGTAGGATTTGTGTGTTTGTATGGTTACTGAAACATGGGAAAGTGATGACTAATGCTGATAAATTTCAACAGGGTCTTACTACATATGATACATGGAAGGCTTGTCGAGAGGGGAATGAAGATAGAGATCATGTCTTTAGGAGTTGTACAGAAGCTGAAGACATTTGGAAAAGCTTCTTTTCTCGAGGAGAAAGACAAAGACTTGATAACCTTCTTTTTGACACTTGGCTATCAATTAACAACCATGGAAATGTTCGGAGTAGAACTAAAAGGGATTGGGGGAATCACGTTTGTGCTCACAGTTTGGTGGTTATGGAAGTAGAGGAACCAGAGGACTTTTGGTGGTAATGTTTGGAGTCTCCAACAAAGAGTGAAGTGGTTAAAGAAACAGGAAGATGACACCCGAATAGATTTCGCTAGGGCAGTTTTTCCGGGGGAATTCAGGAAAGTTTGTTAACACACAACTGAAGTGGTAGCCCTAGACGAATGTAGGGGCGATTCTTAACGTGTATGGATGTTTTAGGGAAAGTGACATCCATGCTGGAGGGGGTGGGGTGCTTAAGGACAAAAATGGGCATTGGATTGCAGGATGTGCTCGAAGGTTTCGGACTGCGAATCCTTTTGAAGAAAAGATTACGGCTTTGGTGATGGGGATTCAACAGACCAGAAGTAAAGGGTGTTATGATTACGAAATTCAGGCGGATTATGAAGGGTTGGTTAAGGCCATGCATGGAAACAACTTGTGGAGAAGACATCATGATGATTTTATGGAGTGCTATAGGAAGATGTTCGTGGGTGATTATGGTGGCAGTATCTTTCATGTCTACCGTGAGCAGAATATTGTCGTTGATAGCCTGGCAAAGTTGGCACTCTATGAAAGTGCCGAGTGGATGGAATTTGGCAAGCCTCCTCCAAATTGTAGGCGCTATGTTTGCAACGATCAATTTAACAGTGTTCAGTCACGGTGTGTTTTAGATTTGAGCTAGTGCTTCTTTTGTCTAGGTAGCCCCCTTTCACTTCTAATAATAATAATAAGAGCAAATACCAATTTTGGTCTCACGACTATTGTTTTAGTACCAATTTTGGTCCCACAACTACTGTTTTAGTGCCAACATTCATCGCGTCGGTCACCCATTCGTTTAAAATGTGCCGAAATTTAAAATTTTTAAAGGTATTTTCGTTATTTTCAACTCAATATCCCATTTTGAGCATGAATAAAGAGATTTAAGCTTTAAAATCGATCACAATTCACATTTCTTTCTCCTCAAATTAAGGTAAAATGAGGAGGAAAATTATGAAATTTGATCGATCTTAGGACTTAAATCCATTTATTTATGCTCAAATTGGGATATTAAGTTAAAAATGACAAAAATACCCTTAACAATTTTAGATTTTTGCACATTTTAAATGGATGGATTACCGACGCGATTAATTTTGGTACTAAAACAATAGTCGTGGATGAAAATTGGTACTAAAACAGTAGTTGTGAGACCAAAATTGGTAGAAAGTAAACATGTGGACTAAAATTATCATTTTGCTAATAGTCGTGGGACCAAAATTGGTATTTGCTCTAATAATAATAAACTAATGACAAATTATGACTTGTTGCAAGGGGTGAGACTACATAGCTCTTAAAAAAATCATTATTACGTTGATATTGGTCCACACAGCTTTGTGGACCACGATTGAAAAATACATAAATTAAATTATTTTAACTCATAAAGCAAATTATCTTACTTCATAAATTTCATTCTAAAACAGAAAATTCATTATTCTAACTTATAAAATGAATTATCTTATCCCTGAAGGTTCATTATTCAAACACATAAGTGCGTAAAGCTTAATTTTTTATTTTAACATCAAAATTTAGACCGTGGTACAAACAACTATGTGGAAATAAATTGCCCTCTTAAAATCACTGTCTGCTTTTATTGTTTGAAATGGACCGTCGTTCAATTTAAAACTCAAAAAGATAACAAATTACCATATAAGTTTTAAAATGAATATAAGAAGTCATTTGAAAGAGTACAAATATGAAATATCATTTTAGCTTTCGATAATACTTTGGAATGAAGTGACTTTAACGGAATCAACAACCGTCAACATTAAAGCTTCCTTTCCTTTTGCCTTCTGGGTGTTGCCACTTGCCAGTTGCCACCGCTACCACGCAATTCCTCCGCCGCAATCCGCCGCCACCCCCCATGACCTCTACTCTTCCTTCTTCTTCCCCTTGGCCTCCCCTTAACCCTACCGATCCCTGCCTCTCCTCTCCCCCATTCATGGCTGACAATTCTGCTCCCGACGCCGACGACCGCTCCCCGCTCTCCGACCTCTCCGATATCTCATCCGCCGTCACGTCCGCGGCCGCCGCCGACGACGACGACCGCCGCTGCTCCCAAACCTCACCGCCGCTCACCACCGCAACTACACATAATGTTAACCCTAACCCTGCTTCTCCGCCCGTTGATTCCTTTCCCCCTTCCCTCCTCCACCTCTCCTTCAACCAGGACCACGGCTGCTTTGCTCTCGGGACCAATCGCGGCTTCCGAATCTATAATTGCGATCCTTTCCGAGAGATTTTCCGGCGGGACTTCTCTAACACTGGCGGAGGCGGTGGAATTGGAGTCGTTCAGATGCTCTTCCGATGTAATATTCTAGCCCTAGTCGGTGGAGGTCCGGAGCCGCAGTATCCTATGAACAAAGTAATGATCTGGGACGATCACCAGTCCAGGTGCATCGGCGAGCTGTCATTTCGGTCGGAGGTGAAGTCGGTCCGGCTCCGGAGGGACAGGATTGTGGTCGTTCTGGCGCAGAAGATATTCGTATACAATTTCGCGGATTTGAAGCTGTTGCATCAAATTGAGACTGTGGTAAACCCTAAGGGATTGTGTGAAGTCTCGCATGTGTCAGGGTGTATGGTGCTAGTTTGCCCTGGATTGCAGAAGGGGCAAGTTAGGGTTGAACATTATGCTTCCAAGAAAACCAAGTTTATTATGGCACACACCTCCAGGGTAGCTTGTTTTGCGCTCACAAACGATGGCAAGATGCTTGCAACCGCAAGCAGTAAAGGGACTCTCGTCAGGGTGTTCAATACTTTCGAAGGATCAATGTTGCAAGAGGTATACCATATGTTAACTATGAATGAATTTCTAGTAGTTTTTCGTTTGAACCTCTGGAATTTCTGCTAATGGTATGTTAACATTGAGCATGTGTGTGTTGGGGAATGGGGGAGTGTAAAGTTACTCAATTTTGCTATAATGCGCTCTGATACTATGTTATAATCTAAGAAGTAAAAGATCGAATCCAATTAGTTTGCCGAACTCATGGCGTTATAAATTAATGTGTTCTCTCTTTAGAGAGGAAATTATATTTAGTGGTAAAAACATTTGCAGATAAAAGGTGCTAAGATCTACCGTGTATGTAAAGAATATGGAGTAATATTTTTAATTCCAAAAAAAACAATAGCTAAGACTCTTAGACTAAGGGTTAAGGCCTCAATTCAACAAGGTTGCATTAGTTTGAAAGGTTTAACTCAAAGAGAACTGTGGATATAATTATTTCTCTAGCTCAAGCACTTGCTAGGAAATTATGCTTTTGTGTAGAGAAATTCATTGGTTGAAATCATGTATATACAGACATGCACAATCAAATTTTCAGAATATATTTCATCCATGGAAACTGGTAACTTAATATATTCCTCTCCCATAGCCTTGCTGAAATGCCTTATACTGGTCTCTTTGGTCATCCAAATGAAGTTTTAGTCATCCTCCTGTACTTCATTTTTTTCTGATTTTCAAGGTGCATCAGAGCTTGGGGTTTTGAATAAGATTTCTTACTTGTTTTAGTTGGGCTGTTTGCTGTTCACGCCGCTTTTCTGTGGGTCATATAGTTTCTGGTACATCATTCTACATTTCTACATGATTTTCGAGTTGAATATATAAACCTTTTTCAGTTGAGTTTTATGTCAATTTATGCTAGTTAAGTTAATTGTCAAATGTACTGGTTTTCCCTCAATAATCACCTTTGAACTTTGTTTATTCAAATTAGAAGCAGGAGTTTGCTACATGTTTCAAAATTTATGTGCCCATAACCTAATATGTTGCAGCAAAGCAAAGCACTTCGAACAGTTTTGAATTTTTGAATTGTCGCTCATTGAACTTGTTATTATGAGAATATTCTCATTTTATTCAATGTAGGTTAGGAGAGGTGCAGACAGAGCAGAGATTTATAGTCTTGCTTTTAATTCAACTGCCCACTGGCTAGCTGTTTCAAGTGATAAAGGAACCGTTCATGTGTTTAGCCTAAAGGCTGATTTAGAATCAACAGAAGTTGAGAAAGCTCATGATCCATCTGAAACGAAAGAAACTACTTCACCAGGTGTTTCACAGCTCTCCTTCATCAAAGGTAATATTAGCATATGAATATTCTAATTGCTTGTTAAATGTAATTCTATAAGGTACTCCAAAATGGGATCTGCAGACTGCCAAAGTTTCTTTTATGGATAAAGATTATGTCCCTTAATTCATTGTCACAAGTAATATGACCTCAGTAGGTAATTTACTGAACAGCCCGCAATCATAGTCCACATAGGATATGACCTCTTTGTGGTGAACAACTCTTTAACCTGGGAAATTAATATAAGACATAAACTTGTTTAACCTGGAAAAGTTAAATAATCTGCAACCTTGCAACATTAAACTTTTTGAGTGTTTAATCATGCAGGTGTGCTACCAAAATATTTCAGCTCCGAGTGGTCTGTTGCCCAGTTCCGCTTGCAAGAAGGTTTGCAGCATATTGTTGCCTTTGGCCACCAAAAGAATACCATTGTGATACTTGGCATGGATGGCAGGTATGAATATGCACATGATTGCCAGAAACACTTGTGTACAATACAATTTAACTCTGAAAACTTGCAATGCATAATTTGTATTCAATCTTGAGTGGGTAATTACTTGTGCCAAACTATTAACTAGTTTATTCCCATCACAGTCTGTAATAGGTTGACTCCAACTCTCATGATCCCTGCACATTTTTCCTTTATATGGTCAAATTTAAAACTTCTATCACACTCAATCTTGTATGGTATGAAAGAGAATTGAGGCTGACTGTATTATTGGTTTGCCTGTAAATTGCAATTGCAGTTTCTACAGATGCCAGTTCAATGCAGCCGAAGGTGGGGAGATGAGACTTGTGGAACATCACAACTTCTTGAAGCCTGAGGATAACAACTTCTAACTCGCAAAACATGCAGCATAGTTTTGTATTTATCTTTCCACAATTTCTATTGAACAATATGAACTGTAAAAATATGCCTGCCAGACATGATTGGGACAGCTTGCAGTACTGTACTGGTTGGTTGTATATAAACTCTCTCTCTCTCTCTCTCTCTATGCATAGTAGAATTTTTAAATTGTATATTAATTGTGCCCTAACAACATTTCATAGAGGCTGAAATTTTTTTTGTTTCTTGATTTCAACTACATATGAACCCAAACAGGGGCTGAGCCATGGGAAGTTGAGAAAGCAGTAATTCCTCACATATGTGGATTCGCTTCTACTGGAATCACAGTCAAGGTTACACGAACATTATGCCTTCTCTTCACAACTACTTTCAGTGGTTGTCCAATCCTATCACCCATGATATCAACAATCTGCAGAAAATTTGACAAAAAATGGCATCAAACAGAGGCATGGTAAACTAAAACTTGTGCAAACATCTCCTTAATGCATACCTCCTTAATGCTCCCAACAAGTTTTCCATCAAACTCTATCACAACATCACCTGGATGAAATCCAGCGTGCTCAGCCGGGGAATCTGGAATCACCTGATTCACAAAAATGATATGATCCAACCTTAATCATAGAATGTTCATATGATCTTTAGATCATGCCATGGCATGGGTGAAACAGTGACACAGAACAGCCTTGCCAGAACCAAAATACTCGTGCATTCTCTTTTGAGAACAACAAGAAAAAGAGATCGCAGCAAAACACAGACAGACAAGAAGAAGGCATACCATGGGTACAAGAACACCTTGGTTGACATTTGGGAATCTATAATCTTTTTCCTTAAGCTGTGCAACAATCATATCATTGAGATCAAGCATTTTTAAACCCAACCAAGGTCTAACAACGCGCCTGAAATATCAATATCCATTATGAAATTATCACAAAGGTATGATAGAAATAATTAAGTAATGCCACAGAAAACGAATGGGACATATTTTGCTGGAACAGATAGGGGAGAAATCACATTTTTAACTGACTGGATAATTCCATGACCAAAACATGCTGAACATTTTACTTTCCTCAAGAAACGAAACAATAAAATGAAATTCTAAAACTCTTGTAAGAGACAACAATGCATTAAGGAAGCTGAGAAACATAGTACTATATTTTATACCCATTTTTTTTGAAGTGCTCAATAATCTTGGAAACTGAATCAATTGGCACAGAGAATCCCAAACCATCAGCTGCCAATACTTTCATAATATTAACACCAACTACTTCTCCATCAACATTTACGAGAGGTCCCCCTGAATTTCCCTGCACAGGATAGAAGACACAATCTAATGTCATATAACAAAATTGCAACATATATAAAATATACCGAATGCAGTATGACAATACATCACCACCCCCAATATGTATATATAAACCTACTGCAAATGATGTTCAAAAGTTCCTCCCTTGTCAAATCTTGATCTGCACCCAATACCCAATCATCTAAGGCCTCAATTGTATATCTATAATGGTCTTCTGGGTACACATTTCAGTTCAAAATGAGTCAAAATTTCAATTAGTTTTTCATTCCATTTCCTTAAAGCATCAATGAGAATCTCTCTTTCCTTTTTGAAAAGGTTCAATTTCATTTAATTTGCAAATTGTAACCTCATACTCTCAAGATAAAGGGACAGGACCAAATGCTAATATCCATAGAGCACACCTCCTTTCAAAGTACCCTCACCAAAATGATAACTACAGTAAATTAATTCACAATGGCAAACACCTTCAAGTTCAGGAAGGAAATAGTGAACAGAAAGAACAAAAGAGCCAATATAATAGCATAACATCTAAACTAAGCGGTTGTATTCATCAACGCATCCAAAAATAAGCATCAACAGAAGTGGTTACACACAACCACAGTGGCTGAATTGGGATGAATTTTCTGCATTTATGACCTCTCATTGTAGTGTTTATATATATAGGGGGTGATGTATTGTCACACTGCATTATTGATTCGACAAGAGAGGTCCAATCAGCCAATTGAGGAAGTATTATTTTTAGTTTAATGTTATATCCCCCTCTTGATTTCACCTTTTAATTTTTACCTCCTTAGTCCTTACTTAGCAATATTTGTTTGGTTCGTTTTATATTTGATTGGACCTCTCTTGTCAAATCTATAATGAAGTATGAAAATAAAACATCACACCCAATATTCACTTTACTTTTAAAAGCCCACAATAGTAAGAGGTCATAACTGCAGAAAATTCAACCCAATTCAGCCATTGGTTTTCCAAAACCAGCAGTAATTAGTGTTTTCGTCCATCCTCCACAACACAAGTAGTGCCTCCTTCCTATTCAAAATAACAGACACATTGAAAAGGTTCAATTCCATTTAATTTGCAAATTGTAACCTCATACTCTCATGATAAAGGGACAGGATCAAATGCTTATATCCATAGAGCATATCTCATTTCAAAGTAACCTTCACCAACATCTAAATTCAATTTCCAACTACTGCTTCCAAATCCCCTTTGAAACGTGACTTTTGGCCTATTGGACACCCCCACCCCTTCCCTGCCTCCCAGCACACACACACCCAAAGAGAAAGGAAGAATACCAAGCTAAAGTGAAAAAATGTACAAGGTCATGCTAAAGTGGCTGAAGTATGAGTATAATAATTAACGTTACCGCATTAATAGCGCAGTCAGTTTGTAAATACTCCCTCCTCATACCTCCAAGACCCAAGTCACTACTTTTACGATCAACACAACTGCATTGAGAGCAAGAAAAGGAAAATGGGCTTGCATATGTAAGTATGGGTACAGTTTCACCACCAGAGCTATAATTAAGTGGATGCATTATGAGAAGCAAAAGTATATCATGCCAATAAACTCACCATTAAGTTTGAGCTCAAGAGATAAAATTGAAGACAGAGCACATATACAAAGAATCTTGCTGATATTAAATAGTAGAATATAAAGAAATTTCTTTAGCATCCCAATAAGAGTACCTTACAATGCCTGCTGTAATAGTATTTTGTAGTGAAAGGGGACAACCCATGGCTATCACCCAATCTCCAGGACGAAGTTTAGTTGAGCTACCAAGTTTTGCACATGGAAGTGGAGTTTCGGATTTTATCTTTACAATTGCAATATCAGAATGTAAATCAGCATTCTCCACTATACCCTCAAAAGAGCGACCATCTTGTAATGTCACATCAATCTGCAGAAAGTAAACACAGTTGATAAAATGATTAAATTGAATGAAATCTACAGAACTTAGGATGAAATTGACCAAAATATAAGACATATACGCCAAGCGGTTAAAACATTGGGGTCAAATTATCATTTTAGCAAAAAATATAAGCATATAACCAATTATCTTTTATAGCATAAAAATAAGGCAATATCTTTTGGACGGTATGTAACTAAATGCATAAACCTAAAATATTATTTAGGAGATACGGCAGACAAGACAGGAAATTACCTTCCCTTTTGAAGAGGGGCTCAACCCTTGAAAATCAACCACTAAATGTGCACAAGTTAAAATTGTGCCATCTGCATGTATGATAGTACCAGATCCTATACTCTTTCCAACATTCAATCCATAAAACCCTGAAAACAAAAGCAAAGATTCAAACTCTGGATGTTTCTTGACAAGGTAGTTAGTTACAAATCCTGAAAAATACCCTTTGGAACTGACAAATTGACAACAGCAGGACCAACACTTGCAGCTGCATTGGCAATAGTATCTCGGCCAAGACAATTACAGGAGTGTTTGGGACCACCACCAGCCACTGAAGAAGTTTCTTTGCTTATATCAGATGATGATGATGGGTCTGCACTTGTTCTAGAAACAAAAAATGGAAATCTACCTACATTATACGATATCACATATCAGTTGAGTTAAAGAGATGGACATGAATAAAACCCACAGGTAACCAATCTAAATAATATTTAAAGTTGCAAGTATCAACATACTAGGTTGTGAAGCCCCCAAGAACAGATATGCAGGATAAAGGTCTTTGTCTTGTATATTACTCCATTTCCAAGTCAAGGAGTCTTGTAGTGGCTTAGGAATCGAAAGCTTCAGATGAGAGGCTTCTGAAATTAATTGAATTTCCATTTTTAAGTACACTTTCGAAAGATCTATCACAACAATTCAATGTTCAATATCTTCCATCTCCAAGCTTACATTAATATCAAATTGATGTAACAGGCTGGGGGAGTAATATAATTGAAACAGTGCCATCTGACATTGGAAAGTTGACAGTTAAGTCTGTTGAAGAAGCAGTTCTTTTACTGAAGTTGAGAAAATTTACAAGAACGCCACCTGGGGTTTTCTTCTGTATTATTCAATTGTAATTAGTCAATATATGGAGATGTGTTGTAGATATATGGATGTTCAGTTTCAATGAAGTTCTTTTCCTTCTTCATTCTCTCTCAAGTTCCCTCTTCCTCTGATTCTCTCATTTCCGCCTGAGTTTTTTCTCAATTTCTTGACTCAAATTCTCTCAAAATCTAATCATTTACGATACATTCAGTGCTGTTACAAATGATCAGTTAAGTTTTTTAAAATTTTCATTTTCCAGTTCAATTTCCTACACTTCGATAGCATATCTAAATATACAAGGGGAAAAAATAACAAAAATGAATCGGTTCGAAGAAACAATTGAAACCTTACTTGAATCGGCATCACTAGTCGCGCAATTTACCAGTACAGACCCTGCAACCGCCCCAGCAACAACTCCCACGATTGATTTCCTATCGCGAACCGCAATTTTTCTCTGTAATATAAGAAACAATGAGGTCACATTCAAATGACTAATGCAGTTAACGCTAGCGCATATCTTCAGTAAACTTTAGGTTGTTATTTTTTTCTGCGAGAAAATGTAAATTCACTGGAAATGCACCGATATTTCCAGTACCAGAAGGTGCCTCATGTCTGCTGCACTTCAACAATCCTCAAGATTTCTTGCCCTAACAAGTTGATCAGTTCGTTACACCATAAACCTTTCCATAAAATCCCAGCATCGAAGCTTTTCTTAGAGTCTCTTCATCTTGGAGAAGAAGAAAGTCAAGAAACTGAAATTTCCTTATCAAAAAGAAAAAAGGGAGAAGAAACTGAAATTTATAGGAATTGACTTCAACATGGGCTTATCTCAAGCCCACTTCTCCATTTCCTCAGCCCATTATAAAATTTTTTAAGCCTCTTTTAGCAATGAAAATTGAAAAACACCCACTTTTTTCCCACAACTTCTCTACTTTTAACGGTGTTGTAAAAATCAGACTAAGCACCCCTAAAATCTAAGCCGAAGCAATTTCAGCCCTAAATAATTTTGGAATAAGGACCAAATTGGCCACTGAACGTAACACCAAAGTGCAATCAGACCACCGAACTAAAAAAACGTGCAATTATCCCACTCAATGTTCCAAATGTCTTCAATTTTACCTGGTAGCCGGTTTCTAACCCCTCCTTCCGGTTGATTGCTGACATGGACGATGATATGGCAATATTTATTCTTTTTCCTTTGATTTCCTTTCTTTGGCGTGTAGAGAAAACAAATCTAACAATATCAGCTTGCGATTCTTTTTCCTTTGTTTTCCTTTCTTTGGCCTGTAAAAAACAAAAAAAATCCGGCAGCACCCCTTGCGATTCCTTCATCGGAGACCACATGCAGAAGCTGCCTTCACCGGTTTGCTGCCTTTGCCATCTGATGTTTAAAAAAAATTAAAAAAAATGCAGGGAAGAGGTGAACGAAAGTCTCCTCCATTGCAGCCAGTGCCTTCCATCATCATCGATGTCTCTGCTGTGCCCGGTCTCACCGCCACCCAGTTACAAACCAGCCAGCCTCCATCATCGCTGAGACTGCCACCACTCCCGACTTGGCCACCATCCTGGTGTCCCGGCGGTTCCCCTCCTCCTCGACTAGCCGGTCAAACTCCACCATCATCATCATTGTCCATCAAGATTCTTCACGGAGAAAACCAGACGAAATTTTCTGGCTAGTCCCCTAGCCTGTTTGTCATGGTGGTGCTGCTGGAGCTAATTGCTTACTTCAAAGGATGACATTTTAGTTCCCCTACGGTGGAATCGGCGTCGGCTTAGGTTGTGGACTTGGTGGAGTATGTCTACGCTCACTAGCTAAAAATTAGGGCTAACTATTTGGCAAATATGCGTATTGTTTAGTTTTGTTCTTTGTATTGTTTTGTGGGTATCAGCATTGAGAATTATGTGTTGAGGGTGGATTTGGGTGAAACCCTTTTGGAGGAAATTGAAGGGGATTCTGTGACAAGGTTGGGGTAAAAAATTCTTAGAGTAAATTCTTCACTTCCGGTGGTCATGATCACAGGGCGAAAGACGACAACGTAGAGAGCACTGGGTGGGGATCGAAGTTTGGCGGCGGATTGTTGTCGCCACAGATTGAAGGAAGACGTCAAAGCATTCTGCGGGATAGATGATAGTTTCGGATAACTACAGGGTCGTGCGCACAGTTCCTCACTAATGGCTCCATCATCGCTGAACATCAATTTCCTATGATGGAGTAGTGCCGCCATTAATGTTAAGAAATGAGAAAAGTATGGAATGGAGAAGACAAGTTTCAAGAACAAAGACGAAAGGAAGAAAAGAAAATAGGAAAATAATAATAAAAAGCCAAGTCAGCCTCCACGTATGTAGGTTACCGAAAGGGAGGGGAGAAAACCGGCTGCTAGGTGAAATTGCACATATTTAGCTTGTTGAATGGGGTAATTGCACGTTTTTTTAGTTCGGTGGTCTGATTGCACTTTGGTGTTACGTTCAGTGGCCAATTTGGCCCTTATTCCAATAATTTTTAATTGGCTGACTAACTAAGCATTGCCTCGACCGAGTTGAACACCTAACTTGGCCAAGTCAAGCACCCAACTCAACTAAATCAATGCCCAACACAATCGAGTGAGGTTTTTGCTTATTTAGCTACTTCTCTTCTAAATTCCTCTAATCATGAACTCATTTTTTCTATATTAACCATCCTATTTAGCTACGTGATTTTTCTTATATTGGCCTTATTATTAAACAATGGCATGTCATTGCTAAGAACATTGCCATCACTTTAGTTTGCCATGTCTAAAAATCAGCGAATCATATAACTTATAATTGACACAAACTACTGGTTCTATTCTTGGGATTTAAGATTCCATCCTACCTACTTGTATTTTAGTTCTCTTTGATATTTAATATAAGAATTTACTTTGGTTTTCAAAAAAAAAAAAAACCCCCTTCTACAACATTAACTTTCATTATTCACTAAAAACAAAAACTTGAAAACTAATTCAATTTAAGTACTACTAGCCCTATATCAATGTATCATTCACGCGTTATTATGAACTGGTACTAAAATAACTAGAAATTATAGAAATTAAATTGAATACAAATTTCGAAAGAGAAACATCACCATATTAATAAACCAAAAATAAAATTAAGGCTCTTAATACATCCTTAAAACAAGTACATTTTTCATTTTCCATACTACCAAACGCTGCTGCGGTTACTACTTATCTAACGCTACATAACCATCCCTATTAGAGATCAAAAGCTAATCAGAGATTAGACAGCCCAATCCATATCCCATGGCCCATTTACATTACGAAGATAAACCACTAATTTAATTTAAGCCTTCTTAGGAGACTTGGGAGTTTTTTGCGAAGCCTTTTCCTCGCTCGCCGCGGATTTCTTCGGGAGCAGAACCGGGTTTATGTTGGGAAGAACACCGCCGGCTGCAATGGTGACTCCTTGAAGCAACTTCCCCAACTCCTCGTCGTTCCTCACGGCCAGGAGAACGTGCCTGGGGATAATCCTCGTTTTTTTGTTGTCGCGAGCCGCGTTCCCGGCCAATTCCAAAACCTAAAATCAACGGAACCGATTTGCTGAGATTAGTCAAACGCAATAGAGACATTTCCGGATCTAGAGAATGAAACGATAATCGGAAAATTGTTTGCTTCGTACCTCAGCAGCTAGGTATTCGAGGACGGCGGCGAGGTATACCGGAGCACCGGTACCGCAGCGCTGAGCGTAACGGCCTTTCTTCAGGTACCGAGCGATACGGCCGACCGGAAACTGAAGGCCGGCCTTGATAGACTTCGTCACCGCCTTCTTCCTCTCGCCGCCTTTCCTTCCTCCGGCGCCTTTGGTCGTCTTGCTCACCGCCTCCATTGTTGATCAGATTTTGGTTCTGAACTTGAAAGTTGCAGAGATTTTTTTGCTGAACAGTTGTTTAAAGATCTGAATGCTACAAGCTCTGGAATGAAGAGCATGGGGAAATGCCTTTGGATATTTATAGTTAGAGCGATGATTGCCACGCTGGCGATCCTGGTAGTGGAGATTGTGTTGTACGGTAGAGATTGCATCTAAAACTCTTACACTCTCTTGAATCCAACGGATTAAACGCCACGAGCTGGCGATCCGCGTGCTGCCACTTCTAAAAATAAAGCAAATGACATTTATGTACATGTGTTGGGGAAATTGGCCCTTTCCGCTTTGAAATGAGCGGGAAAGTTTAAGAGGGAATTTGACTATTGGCCAATTACTATCATATCAGTGATTATGAGTGGCGGGAAATTTTAAGATTTATTTTTATTCACATTTTTACTAAATAAATGAAATTTTAAATAAATAAATAAATAAATAGTAGAATACAATACATAATGGACTATAAAATTAGTATGCAATATGAAAAGTATTAGAATGTGAAATATTATTAGTTTTATATTTAAATCAATATATTTTAATATTTAAATAATATATAGAGTATCTTAAACATTTCTCATAAATTAAAAATTATGTGGAATGTCACAATATAAAATATAATAATTTTGTGAAAAAAAATAATGATCTTTTGAAAAAGGTTTATATATGTATATTTTGTAAATAGCATTTTGACTAGAGAGTGTTTTGAAAATGGCTAATCAGCCATTTTCTAACTGATTTGATCAATTTTAGTTGTTTGACAAAGTCAAACAACTAAAATTGGTGTTTGGTAAATAAGTTTATTTGTATAGATTATTGCTTTGATCAGCCATTTTTCAAAATGCTAGGTAGGGCAGCATTTCCATTCATATGATTGCATTTACCTCTAAATCTTCCCCTCGCAAGACCAACCACTATGCTCTCAAATTTTTACAAATAAT
Source organism: Ipomoea triloba (assembly GCF_003576645.1). NCBI lineage: Eukaryota > Viridiplantae > Streptophyta > Magnoliopsida > Solanales > Convolvulaceae > Ipomoea > Ipomoea triloba. The sequence continues at coordinate 10,899,908 of NC_044930.1, forward strand.
AATAATAATAACAACAATAATAATAAAACAACAACAACAACATAACATTTAATTCTTCATCCTCACTACCATGTATATTTCTAATATGATATTCTCACACTGTCATGACTAAAATTCATAGAAAGGCTGATAACCTTTTAGTTCTTACCACCGTTCAGTTTCAAAAGAGTTTATTACCGAAATAGTCCATCGACTATTGCGAAATTACCAATTTGGTCCTCGATAATTTTTCGTACACAATTAAGTCCCTCGACTTTGAAAATTTTAACCAATTTGGTCCTCCGTTTATTTTGCCGTTAAACATCCGTTAAATCAGGACCAAATTGGTAATTTTGCTATAGTCAAGGGACCATTTCAATGAAAATTAATTACCAATTTGGTCCCTTGACTATAGCAAAATTACCAATTTGGTCCCGATTTAACGGATGTTTAACAGAAAAATAAACGGATGACCAAATTGGTTAAATTTTTCAAAGTCGAGGGACTTAATTGGTCACGAAAAATTGCTGAGGACCAAATTAGTAATTTCGTAATAGTCGATGGACCATTTTGGTAATAAACTCGTTTCAAAAACTCCCAGCCAATACCATCGATGCTATTGATTTTTTTTTACTGTTGTTGATTTGCTCAAAGTCGTGCTATGGCTACGAGGCTACGTTTGGTTTCCACAATATATTCACATTTCAACATGTTATTATTGTTGTTGATTTTCACCATTGTCGTTGCTAATTCACCCTTTGCAACACTCGAAATATGATAAATGAATTGCAATTGTTTTAGTTTACTTTAATTAGGTTTTGATTTGGGATCAGGACCTAAATATTTTTATAAGGAAAAATGTAATTTTAGTCCCTCAATTGTTCATTGTTAGCGATTTTAGTCAATAACTTTTTACCATGGCAGATCCTTAGAGCAACAAAATTATTAAATTTTATTATACTTTTAATTAGTGCATGAATATTTTAAATTTTGTATTATATTTGTTATTTATAACATTGTCAATTTTGGTATTTCATATGCAAAATAGAGATTTGACAACGTCCTTCCCTAAAATTTTCATTTTCAATTGTTGCACATCGTCCCAATTCCCATACATGACTCTGTTAAAATCATGGATTTTATTTTACAAATAAAATATCGAGACTAAATAAGATTATAATTAAATAATAAATATTAAAAAGTACTAAAATACCAATATATTAAGTAAAATTTTAATAGAGTTTAATAGTTTTGTTGCTCCATCAGTTAAAACTGTAACTTTTTTTTAATACATTTATGTTCTTACAAAATGTATAATTGGTGAATCAAATTTTAGAATTATTTATCAAGATCCAAAGTTAATATCGATCAGTCTGTATGGATCAAACAAAAATAATCTATTTTTATCATTCACTAGAATGGAGTTTAGGCATAATTCTTGAAAAGCATCTAGACACAAGGAGGGGAATTGGTGGAAGCTAAGTAGGACTTGAGTGAGGTGACATTCAATTCAAATGTCAAGTCTATAGATTAATAAGAGTCAAACTCAACGTCGAGGGACTAACATGCCACTTTTATGATCTAATGCTAGGTCAAAATGAAAGATGATGATTGGCTAACTTTTGCGATGCATCAACCCCTCTATAAAGCTCAGGCAATTTAGATTCTTAAAATTTCCTTCTTTCATCTCAAAACAAAAAAAAAAAAATAAATAAATAAAATCCTTCTTTCATAGCGGAATCTAGGGGTTGTGATATGAAACTATGGGAATATCAACTCAAGTTTCGTTGCGGTTGGGTCTAAGTAAGATGAATGTTAAAAATGTTGTGCACAGTGCACCACACCTTAACACAGTAATACAAGAATCTCCCAACAACAAAAGGAATCCTATATGGGTTTTCGCGCACCCTCTTTTCGAGTTAATTCTAGATGTTTATCTTATTCTTTTCCATGCACTTTTTTTTTTGGGCTTCAATTCAAATTGATTGACTTTTGCTCCAAAATTATTCATTTTCTGTTAAATGTGTAATTGTGCGAAACTATACGCAAAAGACATGAATTAGTTCAAATCTCCAACTAAACACACCATAATATATATCAAATGAGGTAAAATAAGAGGCAAAATATATATCAAATAGAGTGTTAGCACAAAAACTTAACATGGAAACAAAAACGGTAAAAATCGCGAGCCTCTTGGGCTAAGCCAAGCCTATTTTATTGCCTTTACTCCTATAACGTGTAACTTTTCCTAACATTAAGGTCACATAATCTCCCTATTTTATTGCCTTGACTCCTACTCTCTTGACTATCTCATTCTTTATAATATAATGAAATATTATTCCATCACACACACAGACTATATATATATATATATATATATATATATATATATAGTCATCATCAGGTGTGCCCTGGTCATTAGGTGTGGTCGTGCGGCCTGTTTTCAGCCATTAGATCATATCAAGTCATCAAATCAACGCGCAATGTATATATATGTTACAAAGCGCACCATTCTACGTACTAAAACGCACCAAAGGACCGATAAAACACAACATTCCGCACTATAACCAAATGCACTTATTCACTTAAAATTCATCAATATACGTGATAAAACACATTATTATACGTATTAAAATGTACCACAACGTGCCTCATGTCAGATTATAAGCATACACTATTTACACATATTAGAAAACATGTGTTAAAATATGCACCATTGTACGTATCAAAATGCACCACAACGTGTGTTAAAATGCACAATTCCACTCGTTGAAAATCTCCATCACAGATTATAAACATGCATTGTTACACTTATTAGAAAACATGTGCTAAAATACACATCATCCAAAGTATTAAAATGCATCAGAGGACGGATTAAACACAACATTCCACAACACACTTATTAGAAATACATGTATTAAAATACACACAATTCTACGTATTAAAATGCACCAGATGGCATATTAAAACACACCATTCCACAACACAGTTTCACACCATTCTACATATGAAAATGCACCAGCGAATAGATTAAAACACAACATTCCACAACACAGTTAATGCACCAACATACGTAATAAAACGCACTACATCATGTATTCAAACGCACCACACTATGTACTAAAATGCACCATTTCAATTCACGTAATATAGATACTAAAATTACCATAATACCCCTACTTAAACATACGCTAATTTCAGTTGGATTAATGAAATCGGACGACGCAAATTAGGCCACACGACTACATCGGAGCTCCCCGCCACATTTGAATAAATAAATAAATAAATAAATAAATAAATATATATATATATATATATATATATATATATATATATATATATATGGTTGTATTTATACTAATGGACGTGTACACGGAAAAAATAAGTTTTTTTATTTGTGTGGACTTGCAAAATACCAACTTTTTGCAAATTAAATTTTCCTCTCTCTTAATTATCTCTTATCTTCCCTCACCTTACTCTCACTCTCCTTTAAGCAAACAAAAAACACCTTAAGAAATTTATGATTGAAGATGCTCTTACAGGGCGTTTGGTTGGGAGGAGGGAATTAGGGGGGAAAAGAATTGTAATTCGGTGGAATAGAAATTCAATGAATAAAATAGGAATTGAAATTACAGTGTTTGGTATGCAGAAATAGGAGTACAGGGAATTGAAAGGTAAAAAGCGACAAAATGACTAAAATGCCCTTATGTTGTGATAGATGTTGTAGTAGTAGTAATAACAATAATAATAATAATAATAATAATTCATTCAAATAATAATAATAATAATAATTCATTCAAATAATAATAATAATAATTCTTTCAATTAAAAAAAAAAAAAGACAAAGGGTACGGAAGGAGGGGCAAAATTGTCTTTACACCAACAAATTGCCCCTCCTTTCCACCGAATTGCAATTCATGGGGGTACCCCATGAATTGCAATTCATCATTTGGAGGGAATTGCAATTCTACGGAATTGCAATTCCCTCCAACCAAATAATGTAGTTTTGGAATTCACTGAATTGCAATTCAGTGAATTGCAATTTCCCCCAAACTACATCAAACCAAACATGCCATTAGGAATTTTTTATTTTGATAATATTACTAAGAAAAAAAAATAGTCCGTATAGTTTCATATGTAATTTAATAACAAAAGTGACAAATGTTATCCGACAACATCTGCAAAATCATGTGAATCTGTCCAAGAAGAGTCAAACAAAAAGAAAAAAACTTTCATCCATATAACATAGGCGGGCTATTGCAAAACCATGTGAAGGTCTACCAAAAACAATCCAAATTGTATCAATTTGGCAACTACTGTAGAGCCGGCGGCGGGAACAAATTTGGAAACTAAAAGCAAGTTCAACTACTAAAGCACAATGTATAGTCAAAGTCAACAGAAAATGATTGAATTTTCTAGAGTTAATCATACCTTGAATGTTTCTAAATACTCCGATACTGTCTTTGGTTAGAAGCAAGGAATTAGAGAGAAAATTACAATTCGATGAAAAAAAAATTAAGTGTGAATAAAGTAAAAATTCAAATTATATTATTTGATATACATGAATAGAAGTATTGGGAATTGAAAAAGAATAAGTGATATAACAAGGTTTTTGGCTGGGTGGAATTTAAGTTATTTTCCAATGAAATTCAACACCCATCAAAACTACATTGTTTTGTTGGAGCTAATTGCAATTCCCTACTTTTGTGGAATTGCAAATCATATGTATTTCCCAATGAATTGCAATTTGGCGGTAGGTGGGAAGGAAAAAATGGTGAAAATGACAAAATTACCCTTTGTTATTAATAATAATATTATTACAAAATGATGAAATTTTAGTCTTTATATCACTATTCTTTTTCCCTCCTCTCATAAAAATTGAAATGACCTAGTGTTGTATAATAATTTGCTAGACCGATTCAACAAACTACTGAAGTCAACAAGTCAATATTGTCTTCAGTGAGACTTGAACCCATAACATTCCACTTAGAAGAGTCACTTTATGCCGCTTGACAACGAGGTCCTTGACAATTCAACATTAAATTATATACACTATCACGTAATTATACGTAGTTAAGTATGGAGTAATACATTATTAGATATATATTGTTAAATCTCAGAGTAATAAAATAAAAGAGTTAATTAAAACAAAGGTCCTATGAGTATAATGATTTTTTCACAATTAGTATCGTCTTTTAATTTGGACAATTTTGACACTTAGATTGACTATTAAAACTTTTCAATATTGGTCATTCCGCCACAAGCTCGTTAATGAGGTGAATAAATTTTATATATATATATATATATATATATATATATATATATATATATATATATATATATATATATATA
>NC_044930.1:10905933-10923728 GCF_003576645.1 Ipomoea triloba
TATATATATATATATATATATATATATATATATATATATATATATATATATATATATATATATAACAAGGTATAAAATGCAATTGACTATGTTGTTGCACTAACTAATTCATAATTGATTTGAATCTGGGTTCAAACTCTAGCAGTGGAAATTTTATATTGGCTAATTCATAATTGATTTGAATTTGGGTTCAAACCCCAGCAATGAAAATTTTATATTGTTTTTTATTGAGGCGAATAAATTAGATATATATATATATATATATATATTTAATAACACGCTATAGAACAAAATTGACTCTGTTGTAGCACTGGCTAATTCATAATTGATTTGAATTTGAATCTAGGTTCAAACCTTAGCAATGGAAATTTTATATTAAAAAATTGACTTCGTTTTAGCACGGGCTAATTCATAATTGATTTGAATCTAGGTTTAAACCTCAGCAATGAAAATTTTATATTATTGTTTTATTGAGTTGAATAAATTCGATATATATATATTTAAACACGATGAAATTGACTCCGTTGTAGCACTGGCTAATTCATAATATATTTGACTTTGGGTTCGAACTCCAGCAATGGTAATTTTATATAGTTTTTTTTATTGAGATGAATAAATTAGATATATATATTTAAAACACGCTATTGAAAAAATTGACTCCGTTGTGGCACAAATTAGATATATATATTTAAACCTCGCTATAGAACAAAATTGACTCCATTGTGGCATTGAAAAATTCATAATTAATTTGAATCTGGGTTCGTACCCCAGCAACGGAAGTTTTATATTTTTTTATTGAGATGAATAAATTATATATATATATATATTTAAAACATGCAATAAAACAAAATTGACTCCGTTGTGGCACTGGATAATTCACAATTGATTTGAATCTGGGTTCGTACCCCAGCAATGGAAGTTTTATATTGTTTTTTTATTGAGATTGTTTTTTTTTATTGAGGTGAATAAATTTGATATATATATATATATTTAAAACACGCTATAGAACAAAATTGACTCCGTTGTGGCACCGGCTAATTCATAATTGATTTGAAGATGGGTTTGAACCCTAGCACCGAAAATTTCATATTGTTTATTTATTGAGGTGAATAAACTAGATATATATATATATATATATATATATATATATATATATATATATATATATATATATATATATATATATATATATNTATACTTAAAACACGCTATAGAACAAAATTGACTTCATTGTAGCACTTGCTAATTAATAATTGATTTTAGTCCTTCTCATGACTTTTTCTATTTTTAGTAATGGTATTTTTGTCTCTTTATATTTTTCTTTTGTTATTTTTCCGGTTTCAACCAGTTTAAAACCAATTAAATTGGTTGAAACCAAAAAAATAACAAAAGAAAAATATGAAAATACAAAAATACTCTTACTAAAAATAGAAAAAGTTATGAGAATGATTAAAAGTGTCCAAAAAATAATAGTTGAGATGTTAAATGGTAAAAACGATAGTTTGAGACTAAATTTAGAATTGTGAGCAAAGACTTGTCAGTTGCCACCAAAGACAAGGAACCTCCGGTAGAATTAACCGGAAGAAAAACAAAGAATAAAGGAAAGAAAGGCAAAACAAAAAAAAAAAAACAAAGGAAAAAAAATGAAACAGAAGGATGAAAAAAGGAAAAAAGGAAAAGGTGGGACATGGAATTACCAAATGTACATATATATTTTGTTTGTTTATGTGCATATGTAATATATAATAATGCAGGTAGGTATGTATAGATTTAATTCCGAAATGGTTATTCTACTATTGACTTTTAATAATTTTACCATGAATGAAGTCCCCTCCTTTATAAATCCAAGAGTGATTCACAGTGCCTATGAACGAAGTTTTCCCTATGTCGCGGTGGCGACCCAGACAGCCAGCAACGTTGACAGGAGGCCTCTGGACTCCGACACCGACAACTTGCGATCGTCGGCTTCTGCGAAGAACTCCGCCGAAAGCAACGACGCAACAACTCCAGCGACTTCTGCGGGGAACTCCGAAGGCGGCAGCGTTTGGTTTTAACTGTACTGGGTTTATCGAGTGTTATAGTTGGAGTTGGATTGGAACTCTCTAGTCTTGATACGATTGAGATAAGAGTTTGCGGTGGTTGAAGTGAATTGCGTTGCTACAGTTATGCCTGAAGCAGTTGTCTCCAGTAATTTGGTGGTCAAGAGCTTAGCTTTCATGGTTAAGTGTTGGACTTTAATTATGCTTTAGATTTAAAATGGCCTGGTGGGAGGTCATATGGATGAGGCCCAATTTGATACTCCGTATACGGTCGAAGTAATTTTTGGTCTCATAGAAATATTATGGGCCCAATTTCTATAAATTAGAGATACACTAAAGTTTAATCCCAGATGCTCATTCTCTAATTAAATTTCAATCGTTATACCCTGTACCACGGTGCACATAGCAATGTGCACCATGTACGTAAACGACATCGTTTCGATGTTAGTGGACGCGGATGCGAATGACTACAGGGAATTCATTATCTAGAATACGCAGAATGTTTGCCTAGAATACACAGAATGTTTGCCCATAATACACAGAATATTGACACAAAATACACAGTGTTAGTGGACGCGGACGCGAATGACTCCAATGAATTCATTATCTATAATACACATAATCATTATCTAGAATACACAGAACGCTTGCCTAGAATACACATAATGTTTGCCCGGAATACACATAATGTTTGCCCAGAATACACAGAATATTGACACAAAACACATAGAACTCATCCTCCTAACATTCGAATGCACAAACACATCACAACCTCTGTTAATAACATGAATACACAGAATATTGACACAAAATACACAGAACTCATCCTCCTAAACATTCGAATGCACAAACACATCACAACATGTGTTACTAACATGAATACACAGAACGGTTGCCTCGAATACATAGAACGGTTGCCTAGAATACACAGAATAATTGTCTGGAATACACAGAATATTAATATAAATACAGAGATCTGCCAAACAGGAAACATGATTTCCAAAAAAACGGGCGGTTAGTTTACAATGGTCAAAACGACGTCGTTTACGTACATGGTGCACATTGCTATGTACACCGTGGTGCACGGTATAATTTGCCATTAAATTTCAAGACTTTTGTGCTCCAAGCATATCAACTTTGAACCGATAAATGAGGGCGAATTATACCGTGCACCACGGTGCACATAGCAATGTGCACCACGTACCTAAACGACGTCGTTTTAAGCATTGTAAATTAATCGTCCATTTTTTTGGAAAATCACGTTTCCCGTTTCGGCCGGTCTCTGTATTTATGTTAATATTCTGTGTATTTCAGGCAATCATTCTGTGTATTCTAGGCAACCGTTCTGTGTATTCTAGGTAACTGTTATGTGTATTCATGTTAGTAACACATGTTGTGATGTTTTTGTGCATTCGAATGTTTAGGAGGATGAGTTCTGTGTATTTTGTGTCAGTATTCTGTGTATTCATGTTATTAACACATGTTGTGATGTGTTTGTGCATTCGAATGTTAGGAAGATGAGTTCTGTGTATGTTGTGTCAATATTCTGTGTATTCTGGACAAACATTATGTGTATTCTAGGCAAACGTTATGTATATGTATTCTATATAATGATTATGTGTATTATAGATAATGAATTCCCCTGGAGTCATTCGCGTCCGCGTCCACTAACATCTGTGTATTTTGTTTCAATATTCTGTGTATTCTTGGCAAACATTCTATGTATTCTAGATAATGATTATGTGTATTATAGATAATGAATTGCCTAATGTCGTTCGCGTCCGCGTCCACTAACACCAAAACGACGTCGCTATGTGCACCGACGTACGTGGTGCACATTGCTATGTGCACCGTGGTGCAGGGTATGTGCTTAGTTTGAGATGGAGTGTTGGGTTGATTTAATTATTGGACTATGGTAATTAAATTAATTTAATTAACCCGATTGAATTTGATGTTGGGTTGTTGAGTTAATTAATTAATTTGTCCAAACCCAATTCATGTTTGATTTTTCTTTTTGAGTACTATTGACTCTCTCACAATGTAGTATTAGTCAACAGTTGTCTCCCACTGAGGCTCGAACCCACTCCCATCATTTTTCACTACACCCTCTATTATTAAATTTGCTCTTTAGGAATGGAAGAGGGTCTGAAGGTATTTTGTGTTCATCAGAACAACTAAATTTGCTTTTCTGGCAGTGTGGGTTGTTCAATTTTTCCGGTGGTTTTGTTCACGCCGACTATGTTGTTTACGTATTTTGCTCTGTTCAAATGTCGTCTGGAAGTTTCCGGTGGTTTGATTTTGTCAGAGGAGACAAGATTGTGAATGGGTATTATATTCCCATCGATGGTAAACACCAGTTTCTTCTTTGGCTGGCCATGTTTCACGGTTACCGGTCTCCTTGTGTCTTTAATGGTAGATTTTGAGTGGTTGAAAATTACGGGGGTTTGGTGTGCTGACGCTTCTTGATGTTCGGCGAGATGTTGTGGTGATTTGGGGGAGGCAGAGTTCGTGTGTTTTGTTCTTCCCATTGGAGCTAGGCCGGAGCTCTCTTCTACATGCCATTTAGTGTTAAAGCTCACGACCTTAGTTGTAGTTAGAGTGCTCTCTCTGGTTACCATTCATGAATGGGTGCTCTAAAAAATTTGAGAATGTTGGTTTCGTGTTTCCTGGTGTGGTTGAATATTGTGCTCATTTTGGCCAGTCATCTAGTGTTCATGCTCACGAATTTAGCTGGTGGTTGATGGCTTTTTTGGTTAGCGGTTGGGAGTCCTGGATGGTTGGTAGGTGGTGGTTTTAGTGTTCAGTTGAGCTTTGGTGGAATTTTCTAGCGAATAAGAATCTGCCGGCGAGAGTTTCTTCATGTTATGCTGACCCTTTTTGGACTGTGTTATTTGGGTGTTTGCAGATTTGTTCCTCTCCCTTGGGTTATGGCTTCACTGGAGTCCAAGCTTGGAAATGGCAGACCCGGTGGAGGAAGGGTAGAATTCATCTTATAATAATCAAGCCTCTGTGAAATTCCAAATATACCCCTGGTTTAAACGGAGTTTAATGTGATTAACTAACAGAAGGAGTAAATTTACTAATGTCTCAATAACTGAGGGACCAAAAGTATCCAAATTGGAAGATAGGGATAACATTACAAATGTGCTACTAATTGAGGGACGAAAAGTGCGTTTTTCCCTTAATATTTTTACTAATTAATTAATAATATTAGTTTGTACGGGAAAGTTGAAGGGGAGGATTATACTTTTATTAATAGTATTGATACGTGAATATAGAAACAATATTACCAATTAATAGATATTAGTGAATTTCCATTTTATATTTTCTTACCAAATAAGCTTTATTAATTATTTGACCAATATGTACGGGTGTTAGCGAACAGAGCTTTCGACAAACTACTCGTGTTCGTGTTCGGTAAGCGTTCGTTTATGTTCGTTTATTAGGTTAAAAAAACATTAACAAACAAAATTTAGAGCTCGGTTCGTAAACGAACAAAGTCTGAATAGTGGTAAGCTCGTTTGCTAATAGATCGTGAACAAGCTCGTTTGTGTTCATTTAATAATGTTCGCGAACAAGCTCGTTTAGTGTTTGTTAATAATGTTCACACACACATACATAATGTTCGTGAACTTAGATTACATCTTGTTCACGAACAAATTGTGATCATGAACATATGCAGGTGTTCGGTTATTCATTCTTCATGAACATGTTCATGAATATCCATGAACATATTCATGAATTTAATGGTTAACGAACAAGTTCATGAACATGTTTGTTAACGTTCGCGAACATGTACGTTAACGAACACACTCGTGAACAAACACTAATGAACGCTTAACAAACGAACACAAACAAAATTTTTAAAAACTTTAACAAACGAACACGAACTCGAACACTGCAAAATTCTTAACAAATGAACACAAACAGTCTCCGTTCATTTATGTTCGGTTATAAAAAGAATTGAGGATCTAAACTCCTAAGTTTGGTATTATCAAAATCTATTACAAAATGTTCAATTTTTAATTCGGATTCTTCATGCAAGGTAGATCTTGGTCCACCATATAATTCGCCACTTAATCCTGAATCTTTTTTTTTTTTTTTTTTAGTACTATTGACTCTATTACAATGTAATATTTGTTCATAACTATTTTTCTCAACCAAATGAAGTACAAAGAGTCAATATCGCATCTTTTGAGACTTGAACCCAACCACTTTTACGTGGATGTGCAACCGAGTGCCACTAGACCAAAGTTATTTGGCAACTTAATCCTGAATCTAGTCTTGGGCTCTGGCCTCGCCCATATCGGGACCATTCTTGTAAAAATTAATAAAATATTTGTGAAGATAATGCAAACTCATTCATTCAACAAATTAGTTTTTATTTGAAAGTGATGTCTCAACCTATTCCACACTGTTTCTTGGTACCACTTTTTTTCAAGAAAATTATGAGAGCACAAAATCCACCATTTATTTTAGCAGTTGATGATAAGTTGTTGGGTCCATCACTTTAAGTCCAATGATTAAGGGACACTAATATACATATAATGGAGCAAACAGTGTAGGTCCAGATGAAAGGTAGGGGACCCCAAATATGATGTACAATGCTACAAATAATTGGGGATTGCTAGTTGGCTTCTTGCTCATATTCTCTGTATGATTTGCCATATCATATCCTTCTGCCCTTTCCAAATCTATGCATGCATACAAGACCCCTACATTTTAATGGAGACCAAACATCATAATATGTACAGATTTATAAATGGAGTTGATCCTATTGGCCAATAATTTTTAATATGGATTGCTTTAAGCATTTTTAATGCTAATATATGAATAAATATTTGATAACTATTGACAATGAATTAGAATTTTTTTTAATATAATATAAAATAAAATAAAAAATCAAAATAAGAATTAGATATAAAAAAGCGTAAAAACTAACCTTTCTAATGAAAATTTTCCCTAAAGCGTGGAATTTAAGTCGGAAACCTCCTAATGAGGTGATTAATTTGTGATGGATTTAATTAATTATGGCGGTCCGAATCGATAAGCCCGATAATTAAAGGATAAATAAGTAGATAAAAGATAATGGTAAAAGACAAATGTATTGAAAAGACAAGAATGTTGTATTTAGAAATTAGCTATATGCCAATGTGTCTGCACTACGTTTTTACGGCCTGAGGAAGAGAATGAGGGAACTGTATCAACCATGCTAAAGAGAGGGAGAGAAATTAGGACATATAATTAATAATTAATTTGATAAAAATAAATCAACCTTGTTATTAACACCCAACAAACAGAATTCTTAAAGAGGACTAAAGTGGGTAAAATCATTAAAGTCAAGGACTAAATAGAGTACAAAAAGTCACTTACGACTAAATTGAGTAAAACCACTATAGTCGAGGACTATATTGGGTATTAACTTATAGATTTGATTATGTCTCCACAAGACAATTACGTAGGAATTTATATCAATCTCCTTCTAACTGCCCCCGAAAAAGGAGGAATTGGTTGTAACAACTTGGACCGCATCCGTGGGTGTAGCACACCAAGCCGAGACTGTCCCGGGCAGGGGCTGCCCCAAGCCAAGGCCGCCACAAGCCGATGCCAAGGCCACCGCGGGCTGAGACTGATGTCGTCCCAGGCTGAGATTGAGGTCACCTTGGGTTGAGGCCGCCCCGAGCCTATGTCACCCTCCAAGTTGTCCTCGCTTCTTTTTGGGTCGGTTTGTCACAGATCCATCTCTAATATATCCATCACGATGTATGCCAAATGACCAGTGGACTTAAATTATTTGCCCCAAGAACTTTATTCATACAATTGGATAAGTAAAAATTACCCAACCATTTAAATGAAAATACATTTTATTCATAGTTTTTCTGTGGTAAAATAAGCATTATATTGTTATCTTATTTTGTTATGACAAGTATTTAAACAAAAATATATTTTGTGTACTATTATTTTTCTGTACTGTAAAACATAATTTTTTGTTTGTTTTTTTTTTTTTTTTGAATTTAGTATCATTCAATAACATTTCATGATTTTATTTTTATACCCATATCATATTGTAGAACTATTTATTTATTTTCTTAATTTAATTAGATAATGTATTTTACCAAAACATATATATTTTGTTCTTTAATTAGATAAATCAATATCGATGGCTACTATAAGCACGGAACGAACAAGGCTTGGTTGTGGAGGACAAATAATAGATATTAGACGATGCAAGAAACTGGCTAAAGGGAACACTAGTCTGTAACATAGGATTGTGTTTTGCCATTGAAGTTAAAGCTTAGCTTGGGAAATTTTATGAGGTCTACAAGTAGTTCAGAGTAATGGTTTTTGTCATGTTATCATTGAGAGCAACTCTAAGGTGATAACTAGCCCGTTTGATTTGTGAAGATTTTGGACTTTATACTAAGGTGATAACATTTTGTTGTTGTTTTTTTTTTTTTTTTTTTTTTTTTTGAGTTCTACTGACTCGGTTACAATGTAGAAACATTGTTCATAGCTATTTTTTCAACCTACTGAAGCACAAAGAGTCAACAGATGCCTCCACTGAGGCTCGAACCCACTCCATTCCACATGGGAGTGTACACCGGATGCTGCTTGACCACATTTTGTTGTTGTTGTTGTTGTTATTTATAATTGACAAATTAATTCACAAATTGTTAGAGTTGTTGCATATAAAGAATGCAAATTTTGAAGAGTTCTGCATATAAAGAATTCAAAAAAAAAAATACACGAAAGTTGTTGTATATAAATAATGCATATAAAGAATGCAAATTTTAAATAGTTGTTGCATATAAAAATTTAAATGAGCATACACAAAGGTAAGTCAAAGAAAAATACACGCTATACTTTATATGGGAATGTCACTCATCAATTTTAGGTTAAAAATGGAGGGGTAATTTTGTCTCAATATTATCTTCTTTTTTTTTTTTCCTAAAATCCATAGAATTAAAATCCTGGGGGGGGGGGGGCATGGGATTGTAGTTGCATTTGGAATTAGGTGGATTTAAGTGGGAATGAAATTGTAATTCCTTCCGACCAAACGCTCTGTAATAATATTAATCAACCCATAATTATTACTCAAATTATCAACTGTATATACTTTTAATATAATATGAATTCTACAACTATGAATTTATTAAAAAAAAATAAAAATTATATACTATTATTGTAATATAATTAAGATTTTAACATTGAGTATTAATATTGGACATATATTTTTGCCCATCAAGCATATAAAATACTAGTAATATAATAAAAGTTATTATACATATTTGGTATTGAATCCATAACCTCAAGCATAACAACATAAGTTCCAAACCACCAAGCTACTACACATTCTATGCATTAAAAGGTAGGATGCTCTATTTATTCTCGATACCGTACATTTGTCAATCATAAGAAAGGTTTTCAACAATATATAAGGCACATTTCCCTTCCCTTAAAAGGCATCACTTGGTTCACTCAATTCCCCATGGTCTAATGGTTTGTAGTCCTAACTTTTAACCCAAACACCAGGATTTGATTTATAGTAGCAACATTATTATTTCTAGTTCATTATTTGGGCTATAGTTTGTATTATTTGTTTATTATTTGGACAACGTACACTTTTGGGTCCAACACCCCGAGTAATAATACTACTATTTTCTTACCCCAATTCCATACTATCATAAGCGATTTATGGTGGACCTATACCAAAAAATCATCATCCAAACACCCCATAANTTATGGGGTGTTTGGATGATGATTTTTTGGTATAGGTCCACCATAAATCGCTTATGATAGTATGGAATTGGGGTAAGAAAATAGTAGTATTATTACTCGGGGTGTTGGACCCAAAAGTGTACGTTGTCCAAATAATAAACAAATAATACAAACTATAGCCCAAATAATGAACTAGAAATA
Source organism: Ipomoea triloba (assembly GCF_003576645.1). Classification (NCBI taxonomy): domain Eukaryota; kingdom Viridiplantae; phylum Streptophyta; class Magnoliopsida; order Solanales; family Convolvulaceae; genus Ipomoea; species Ipomoea triloba. The sequence continues at coordinate 10,915,893 of NC_044930.1, forward strand.
ATAATGTTGCTACTATAAATCAAATCCTGGTGTTTGGGTTAAAAGTTAGGACTACAAACCATTAGACCATGGGGAATTGAGTGAACCAAGTGATGCCTTTTAAGGGAAGGGAAATGTGCCTTATATATTGTTGAAAACCTTTCTTATGATTGACAAATGTACGGTATCGAGAATAAATAGAGCATCCTACCTTTTAATGCATAGAATGTGTAGTAGCTTGGTGGTTTGGAACTTATGTTGTTATGCTTGAGGTTATGGATTCAATACCAAATATGTATAATAACTTTTATTATATTACTAGTATTTTATATGCTTGATGGGCAAAAATATATGTCCAATATTAATACTCAATGTTAAAATCTTAATTATATTACAATAATAGTATATAATTTTTATTTTTTTTTAATAAATTCATAGTTGTAGAATTCATATTATATTAAAAGTATATACAGTTGATAATTTGAGTAATAATTATGGGTTGATTAATATTATTACAGAGCGTTTGGTCGGAAGGAATTACAATTTCATTCCCACTTAAATCCACCTAATTCCAAATGCAACTACAATCCCATGCCCCCCCCCCCCCAGGATTTTAATTCTAGGGGGGGGGGGGGCATGGGATTGTAGTTGCATTTGGAATTAGGTGGATTTAAGTGGGAATGAAATTGTAATTCCTTCCGACCAAACGCTCTGTAATAATATTAATCAACCCATAATTATTACTCAAATTATCAACTGTATATACTTTTAATATAATATGAATTCTACAACTATGAATTTATTAAAAAAAAATAAAAATTATATACTATTATTGTAATATAATTAAGATTTTAACATTGAGTATTAATATTGGACATATATTTTTGCCCATCAAGCATATAAAATACTAGTAATATAATAAAAGTTATTATACATATTTGGTATTGAATCCATAACCTCAAGCATAACAACATAAGTTCCAAACCACCAAGCTACTACACATTCTATGCATTAAAAGGTAGGATGCTCTATTTATTCTCGATACCGTACATTTGTCAATCATAAGAAAGGTTTTCAACAATATATAAGGCACATTTCCCTTCCCTTAAAAGGCATCACTTGGTTCACTCAATTCCCCATGGTCTAATGGTTTGTAGTCCTAACTTTTAACCCAAACACCAGGATTTGATTTATAGTAGCAACATTATTATTTCTAGTTCATTATTTGGGCTATAGTTTGTATTATTTGTTTATTATTTGGACAACGTACACTTTTGGGTCCAACACCCCGAGTAATAATACTACTATTTTCTTACCCCAATTCCATACTATCATAAGCGATTTATGGTGGACCTATACCAAAAAATCATCATCCAAACACCCCATAAGTGTTTGAAGGGGCAAGAAGATCGTAATGGTGCTATGGGCAATACCATTGAAGCTTACAAATATGAAATGAAGAGCTTTAATTTCTGGAAACCCAAGAAATCCATAATTTCATAGAACAAAATAAAGTAGTAGATTCTCTAGCAAATCTGTCCCTTCACAATGGCCGGAGTTTACAAATGCTTGAGGTAGGTTCCGCCTCAGCTCTCTCCTAACACCATATAGGTAAATACTTGAGGAAAGAATAGCTTGATATTACATGATTTAAGAGCATCCTTACTAGTAGAGTTTTTTGTGATTTTGAGTAGTTTTTGTATATATGATTAGGAAAGAGAAAATGGGAGGAGAGGAAAAAAAAATTGTATTTTAAAAGGAAAAAATAAAATAAAAAAGACTTGTTAGCACCGTCAGACGCAGCAGACGCGCTCATGTGTTAGACGCGCCCGCTAGGCGCAATAAGTGGCGGTGATGTTCCATGTAGCGGCTGATCCTTTGCGTCAGTGGGGCCCATTTACCTACAATAAACTCCTCCCTTGCAAATGAACTCCATTTTTCTCTCCCTTCCCGCATTCTCATTCATCCAACTCATCACTTATTATTCCAAAAACCTTAAAAAAGAAAAACTCTATAGTGGATGCTCTAAGAGCATCAATATCAGTTTAAATTCTGCACGATTTTTAATGTGCCATATAGAAGAGAGAGAGTTGAGCAAGAAATAAGAGAAAAGAAAAAAAAAACAAAAAAAAAAAAAGAAAAGAGGGAAGGCTAACATTTGAGTCAGTAAAATAGACAGACAAATTTTAAAAAATAAAGTTTCAAGCGCCCAGCACGCGCCAGCTGCGCACTCCAACTTTTTTTTTTTCTTTCTTTCTCTTGTCAAAAACCAACACTTGCAGGACTAAAATTCCAAAAAACCCACCCTCACATTAGTTAAAGGCCATCCTAATTTTTTTCACTATTCCAAAAATCCTAAAAAAAATCGTTAGTATGGATGCTCTAAGGCAGGTTATTATAGTAATTAGCAACTAGCTTCTTTTTTAGGTGCCACCATCATTTCTCTTTGGTCCATATAATCAAAGGAGAAGTTGTCATGGGGGCAGCTGCTCCCATTGCCCAAAATTAGAAAATCCCAACGACGTCGTTTTTTGTTTATATATATTAATTTCATTTGTTTTGCACAATTCTCCCGAATTTCCTAAACATTTTCTGCTCTACACGATTGTGCCTCAGCCTTGTCATCGCCTAGTCCACCTCTGCCTCGCCACTGCCTGGTTAAATGCAAGAATATTGATAAATGGGGTCATTTTTCTATCATACATCTAAAGTGCACACACAACGCAAGCACAGTGTACGCACGACACACGGACAATGCACGCAAAACACATGCACTATCAAATTTATTGTATTAAGACAACTAGTTTTCTTTGCATTATGAATAAAAAGAAAGTAGACAACAAAATACATTTGCCCGTAGTTCATCATAAACCGTAGCTTGTATTGTAATTTTTAATGTATTTTGTATTTGAATAATTTTTAATTCATTTTACTTTCATTTCTTCACCCCATTGAAAGAAAATTCTGAATCCGTCCCTGTTTCTGGCTATCACGTCGAAGTAATCCGCCAACCGTGCGTCCCCTCCATCCATCTCATGTATGTTTAACATCCAAATTAAGTTTAGAATTTAGCATATATGATCGACATTCGGTAGTAGTATTCGTTGAATAGATCAGAGAGCGATATGATGATATGATTAATGATGTGATCACTACCTGCAGTTGTAATTCAAGGTATTCAAGGATAATAGTTGGAATGATTCCCCTAACGTCGCCTCCGTCGATGCTGATAACGGTGATCAGCCTTCTATAACTTCAAGTACATAGCTGCCATGGGGGCAGTTCTGCCCCCACTGTCCAAAATTAGACAGCCCCAAAACTACGTCGTTTTGGGGTTATATATATATATATATATATATATATATATATATATATATATATATATATATATATATATATATATATATTTTTTTTTAAATTTCATTTTTTTTTTAAAAATTTCATTTGTTCTGCGCAATTCTTCCAAATTCCCTAAACATTCTCTACTCTTCGCCTCTTCCAAACCGCCAATGCATCGCCACCGCTTGGTTAAATGCAATAATATTGGTAAATGGGGTCATTTTTTATCATACACATAAAGTGCACGCACAACGCACGCACAGTACACGTAAAACACACCTACTATCAAATTTATTGTTTTAAGACAACTAGTTTGCCCGTAGTTCATCATAAAGCTTAGCTTGTATTGTAATTTTTAATGAATTGTGTAGTTGATATTTTGTATTCGAACATTGTATTTGAACAATTTTGAATTCATTTTACTTTAACTTCTTCGTCCCCACTAAAAGGAAATTATGAATCTGCCCCTATTTCTGGCTATCACGTCGAAGTAATCCGCCAGCTGTGCATCCCCTCCATCCCTCTCCTGTACGTTTAATCATCCAAATTAAGTTTAGAATTCAACATATATGATCGACATTCAACAGTAGTAATCTTTGAATAGATCAGAGAGCGATATGATGATATGATTGATGACGTGATCACTACCTACAGTTGTGATTCAAGGTATTCAAGGATGGTAGCTGGAATGATTCCCCTAATGCCGCCTCCGTCGATTTTGAGAACGGTAATTAACCTCACGACTATTATGTTATATCTACATTTGATACTTAAATATTATTTTTGTAATATTTAATTCTTTTAACTAAATTTTTAGTAGAAAATAATCAAAATGTATGACATATTTAATTCAAAATCACACATTTATACCAAAAATCATTGAAATGTTCAAATCCACATGATTTTGAGTTGTAAATGAGATGAATCCTAATTTTTTTTTCTATTTAAAAAATTTTGGTTAGAACTTAGGAAAAAATATGCCCCCCACCCAGCCCCCAACCCCCCAAAACGTAGTAAAAGTATTTTTTTTTTGGAAAATTAATAAAAATAATATTTGAACACCAATATGTAGAAATAACCTGATAATCATAGAATCAAAAGTGGAACTAATTTTGTTTTTATTTTGTAGTTGCAAAACTTAACAATTGAGGGACCAAATTTATTCAAATTGAAAAATATAGACGAAATTTCATAAATAGTAATAATTGTGGGATCATAATGCATTTTTTTCTAAGAATAATGAGTAACTAAACGAGTGTAATATCTTAGCTTGATTTTCCACAAAAGGTGTCACACATTTATACTATTGATAAAAGTCATTGACATTAATGTACAAATATTTGGGGTCTAAATGAGAACATATTGCAATATTTTTTTCACCAATAATCTATTATAGAGGAACAATAAGGGACTCTTAAGTTTGGGTTTGAATTTATGAAAGTCATTGACATTACTAAATTTAGATTTACGTAATCTTCAAAATAATATTTTTTCCTTACGTTAAAAAAATAATAATTGGAGGATACATTTACCAATGGAAGTGGTGCATATAGTCAAAGTTGTATCTTCTACGGCGCCCTTTTCGACAGGCGACAGCAGTCTAAACGGTCAAATACGATTTAAATTAGGTGTATTAGCATTTACGAGTTCCGAGTGACCGCTACAGATGAAAACAAAGGTGGGTGGTTATTGAAAGATGTGTAGGCTACGCAGACGGCAGCACGCAAACACGAAGAAACTTTGCTTTGGATCAAAATTCAAACACACACACGTATAGGGGCGCGCTCTAATGAGAACGGGTGCTCAAAAAAAAAATTAAGAACGATTCACAGCCATACACATGTCTAGATCAACGAATCAGATCTAATTTTAAAAAAACGACGCGGTGACATTTTTGTAAATAACTCGAACTTTGGTGCAAGTAAAAGTGTTATAAGTGCAAGTAGTTAATGCACATTTGCAAGTAAAAAGTGCAAGTAAAATCACTTAGAAGTGCACATATTTTCACTTACAAGTGCAAGTAATTTACCTTGTTAACATTCGTGCACCTAGGTGCAACTAATTATACTATTATGTGCAATTAGTTATAACGTTAGGTGCACTTAATATTGATGCTCAATGTATATTTTACTTGCACATGTAATACCTTTTACATGCACTTGAGCACCTATTTTCACTTACAATGCAAGTAATTTACATTGTTAACATTCATGTACATAAGTGCACCTAGTTATAACTTTAGATGAAACTACATCTGGACACGTGGTGCACTGCGATTCGTTTTCAGTTCTCACACCGTTCTCATTTGAACACAATATATATATCAAGTACGAACCATCGCCCAGGAGAGAACTAAGAACGCTTTGCAGCCGTCCACGTGTCTAGATCAACATATCAGATGTAATTTAAAAAAATGACACGGTGATATTTTCGTAAATAACTCGAACTTTAGTGCAAGTAATTGTGTTATAAGTGGACCTAGTTTCACTTACAAGTGCACCTATTTTCACATATATTTTCACTTACAAGTACAAGTAATTTACCTTGTTAACATTCATAGATTTAGGTGCACCCACTTATAACGTTATATGCAACTAGTTATAACATTAGGTGCACTTAGTATTGAGCTCAGTGTACATTTTACTTACACCTGTTGCACGTACTTATGCACCTATTTTCACTTACAAGTACAAGTAATTTACCTTGTTAACATTCATGTACCTAGGTGCAACCTATGTGCACCTAATTATAACATTAAGTGCACTTAGTTATAACATTAGGTGTACCTAGTTATAACATTAGGTGCACTTAGTATTGATGCTCAGTGTACAATTTACTTGCATCTGTAATACATTTTACTTGCACTTGTGCACCTATTTTCACTTACAAGCACAAGTGCAAGTAATCTACCTTGTTAACATTCATGAACCTAGGTGCAGCTAGTTATAACGTTAGGTGCAACTACATCTGGACACGTGGCGTGCTGCGAAGCGTTCTCAATTCTCTCCTGGGTAGGTGGTTCTCACCTTAGCGCGATTATATATATATATATATATATATAATACGATTCAAATGCGAATGGTATGCTCATGTGCGGTTGTGCGGTGAGAGGAAAGTCTTTGATCTTGTCAAAATCAATGCCCAGGATTAACAATTATTAAAAAAAACGTGATGGCAATTTGGTAATTTTCCATATTGGTCTAATTTATGGCGCGTGGTTTTCCTTCTTTAGGTCTGTGGTTTCTGTGATGAAAGTGAGTTAGTTCTTCAGTGAGAACTTAATGTGCGTTTTTGTTGAAACTTAAGGTGCGTCGATCTAAAGTTTTAGCTGCGTTGTTTTCCTTCTTTAGGTGCGTGGTTTGTGTAGTTAAGGTGCGCTATTTTCATGCCTATGGTTAAGTTGCTTGGTTCCTTCTAAAGGTGCATTTTCTTTTTATTTTCATTGATTTGAGTCGTTGATCTAGATTTGATCAATAGCTCAGATTAAATCTCACGTTCGCACCTGAGCAAATTCCCGCACCAGAACCACTCTATATATATATATAAACAAGAGATCAAATGCAAATTAAAGAAACTCTCAGGTAAAAAATAGAGTTAAATATAAGGCATTTATCTATTCCTAATGAACGGTCTAGATTGAAGACATATTAAAAAACGCGATGGTATTATGGTAATTTTTTTAAGTAAGTTCAAACTTTTTTCTTTGAGTTGCATTATTTTTATTCTTCGAGCTTATATTGTTCCTTTGTTTGAGCGCATCGTTTTGCTTCGTGAGATGCAAAGTTATGGACATTACATATTAAAGCTCGACACATAAATGTACAAAGTTTTGCACCAAGCTAAGTACAAATTTATGCACCCTTAGCACGTTTGGTTGGGAGGAGGGAATTAGGGGGGAAAATAATTGTAATTCGGTTGAATTGTAATTCAATGAATAAGGTAGGAATTGAAATTACAGTGTTTGGTATGCAAGAATAGGAGTACAGGGAATTAAAAGGTAATAAGTGACAGAATGACTAAAATACCCTTATGTTGTAATAATAATAATAATAATAATAATAATAATAATGATAATAATTTATCATATGAATATATCATAAAATACACTACCTATTCAAATTCTAAATTTGCAATAGTTGGCTGTCCTTCTCATCTGCTTCTCTTTTGCACCTCACGAAACTGAACCAGAGAATGCAGGGATGAGAGAAAATAGAGATAGAGATGAGAATGAGAGACAAGTGTATTACTTTAGAGGGGTAAAAGTGTCTCACAACATCATACTTTCTCCCAACAAGTGCTGAATTTCAATTCTTAGGGTGAGGGTATGAATTGAAAATCAGCAAAAGGGGGGAATTATAATTCCGCGGAATTGCAATTCCCTCCAACCAAACACCGTAGTTTATCAATTCGTTTAATTCAAATTCAATACCTCTTACAAGGCGTTTGGTTGGGAGAAGAGAATTAGGGGGGGAGGGGGGGGGGGGGGGGAATTGTAATTCGGTGAAATTGCAATTCAAT
>NC_044930.1:10924704-11007376 GCF_003576645.1 Ipomoea triloba
GGGGGGGGGGGGGGGGGGGGGGAAGAATTGTAATTCAGTGGAATTGTAATTCAATGAATAATGTAGGAATTGAAATTACAATGTTTGGTATGCAGGAATAGGAGTACAGGGAATTGAAATGTAAGAAGCGACAGAATAACTAAAATGTTCTTATGTCATAGTAATAAATAATAATAATAATAATAATAATTCATTCAATAATAGTAATAATAATAATTCTTTCAAAATAATAATAATAATAATAATAATTTCAAAAAATTTTTTTTTTTAAAAAAAAGACAAAGGATTGAGAGGAGGGGCAAAGTGGTCTTTACACCCATATAATTGCCCCTCCTCTCCACCGAATTACAATTCATGGGGGTACCCCATGAATTGTAATTCACCATTTGGAGGGAATTGCAATTACGCGTAATTGCAATTCCCTCCAACCAAACGCTGTAATTGTCGAATTCATTGAATTGAAATTCAATAAATTACAACTCAAACCAAATTACACCCAACCAAACAACCCCTTAAAATACATTCAATCAAACGGGTTGTTAGTTGTAAAGTTTTGCACCTTGATGTGCAGGCAAAGCTATGCACTGACTATTCTAAAGTAGTTAAAGCTGGGCATTTAAATGTGCAAAGCTCTGCACCTTAAAGCCCAAATTTATGCACCTCAAAGTGTAAAATTATGCACCTTGAATTGCGAAGCTATGTACTTGAGTACTTCAAATTATGCACCCCAATGTGCAAATTTATGCACACTAAGTTACAAGGTAATGCACCTTATGTTGCAAAATTATGCACGCTAAGGTGCAATTGTGCAAAGCTAAGTTATGCATTATTCTATATTTGTTGTTATTTAATGATTTTTCAAGTGAATAACTTTGGTTGATCCTTTAAATTATTAATTCCAATTAGTTGACTGTATTAAAGCCTGATTAATGTTTTTTGTTGTGAATTCAATGTATGAATTATTTTAATGGCTGAATTTGATCTTCACACTACGATTTGAAGAATTATTTCATTAAGCATTAGTAATTGTCGAATTTGATCACTAGAATTATTTCATTAAGCATAACTTTAAACCTTGCGATTAGAAGAATTAACTTTCATGAAGATTTTTTCAAAAAACAAAAAACAAAAAACAAAAAAACTTCAAAAAAGATTTTCTTAATTGATTCATGTATGCATTGGAAGAGTTATCAAGAAAGCACCACTCTACCAGTTGGAATGCACAGAAGTGTTATCACAGATACAATATATATTACAGATTTACAAATCCACAGCGCAACATGACTGCCAATAAGCTGAAAGCCAGTAATAGGGAAGTATTTGAATCGTTAAATAATGCCCCAAGAACCACATTCAAGAATAAATTGTACCATCAAAACTATGTTAATCAGTATTTTTTTAAGACACCCGCCATTGCTCCACCGCAGCAGAACTTGGAGTCATCCACCGAGCAAAGGAATTGGAGAAGTAGCTAAGGCGGAGGAATATAAGTAAACACACGAATGGAAACAGAAGCTTCGAAGGAATCTGACGAATTTGTCGCGAATGGCTGGTTTCAGAACACTAATATGCCCTTCCTCTAAAAAGCCTTAACTATTTTAGAATGATCAAATACCAATTTTGGTCCACGACTATTAGCAAATACCAATTTTGGTCCACATGTTTAATTTCTACCAATTTTGATCCTACCACTATTGTTTTAGTACCAATTTTGGTCCCACGACTACTGTTTTAGTGCCAAAATTTATCGCGTAATTGCGTCGGTCACCCATCCGTTTAAAACGTGCCGAAATCTAAAATTTTTAAACGTATTTTCATCTTTTCCAACTCAATATCCCAATTTGAGCATGAATAAAAAGATTTAAGCTCTAAGATCGATCGCAATTCACAATTCTCCTCCTCTAATTAAGGTAAAATGAGGTGGAAAACTGCGAATTTTGATCGATCTTAGGAATTTTGCTAATAGTAGTGAGACCAAAATTGGTATTTGCTCATTTTAAAATTAATTTAATGAAAATCCAATGTTAACAAAATAATTAATCAGAATTGTGCATTAATCTGAATCAAGGGTCCGAATCAGTACACAAATTTACATATAAGAAGAGATTCCCATTTGAACCTAATTTTATATATATAGAACTAGACTGCGGGTGTTTGCAGATTGCAAGTCACTAGGAACTGTAACATATAAACAACATGTAATAGGTGTGTGCTGTTAAACCTTAAGGTGCGTGTTATCAAGCCTTAAGGTGTGTTAATTAAACTATCCAATGCATTAGACTTACAAAGTGTGAGAATTTTTCAAATGGAATGTTTAAAGTGCGTAGTTTGGAAGTTTAAGGTGTGTGAAACAACATCTTCAGGTGCGTAGTTTTTCTGTTTAAGGTGCGTGTCTTCAATGCTAAAGGTGAAGTAACTTAATGTCTACACTCCGAAGCCTTCGGTGTGTACAGTTAAACCTTCATGTGCGTAAACGGATATCTTAAGGTGCGCCAATGTAACAACAATTGAATTCAAGGAGCGTAGGGTAAGTGTTTCAGGTGCGTGATTTGTATCCTTACGGTGCGCGACTATAAGTCCTTAGGTATGCGCAAAATAACAATGATAGAATTTTGGGTGTAAATCACTTAAATCTTATATTGAAACCTTAAGGTGCGTCTATATAGTGCTTAGTGTGCATAATCTTCCTAATTTAAACCCTACGATGTGTGTTTTTAATCGGTATATTGAAAAAGCAACAGAAATATAATGAATGCAAAATACCTTAATCGAGTTCTGCCATTGTTGAACAATTGCTCCTGTTTTCGAATTCGCGATCAAATATGAAGAGAATATATTTTATAGACAATAATCGAGATTTGAATTCGGCTGAGATTAGGAAAGAATGGAGATTAGGAATCCATGGAGAATTTGGAAATCGGAGATGTGTGAAGAAGGAGGTTATAAGAAAATGACAAAAACGCCCTGACTAAGCCGTTCTCCTTAATTTCACGCTAAATCTGCTATCCGTTAGATCTAAGTAAATAAAAAAAAGTGTGTCCTGAAGCTTTAGACTGACGCACCTTAAGAAGGAAAACAACGCAACAACTAACGCACCTTAAGAACATAAACCACGTACCTTAAGAAGAAAAACACGCACCTTAAGCTTCAAGTTGACACACCTTAAGTTTCAAGTAATCATCTTAAGCAAAAAACTCACGCACCTTAAACAAAAAAATCACGCACCTTAAGTACAAAAACCATGCACCTTAAGTACAAGAATCACGCACCTTAAGCACAAAAATCACGTACCCGAAGAAAAATCACGCACCTTAAATTTATGTCATCAAATCAACGCTCCATATATATGTTTTACAAAAAACACCATTCTACGTACTAAAATACACCAGAGGACTGATAAAGCACAGAATTCCACACTATAAGCAAATACACATATTCACTTAAAATTCATCAGTATACGTAATAAAATGCATCATTCTACGTATTAAAATGTACCACAACGTGCCTCATGTCAGATTATAAACATACACTATTTACACATTAGAAAACATGTGCTAAAATATGCACCATTCTATGCATTAAAATGCACCACAACGTGAGTTAAAATGCACCACAACGTGAGTTAAAATGCACAATTCCACTTATTGAAAATCATCATCCTTGATTATAAACATGCACTATTACACTTATTAGAAAACATGTGTTAAAATACACACCATTCTACGTATTAAAATGCACCAGAGGACGGATTAAAACACACCATTCCACAACACACTTATTAGAAAACATGTGTTAAAATACACACCATTCTACGTATTAAAATGCACCAGCGGATGGATTAAAACACACCATTCCACAACACAGTTAATGTACCAACATACGTAATAAAATGCACCACAGCATGTATTAAAACGTACCACACCATGTACTAAAATGCACCATTTGAATTCACGTAACATAAATACTAAAATTACCATAATAACCCAACTTAAACATACGCGAATTACAGTTGGATTAATGAAATCAGACGACGCAGATGCAACCACACGATCGCATGGGAGCTCACCGCCGCATTAATGAGTAGATATATTACAACTCCATCACACATGAAGATGAAAATATTCTCAGCATGCATTGACGTAAATAACAAGTGATAGACGACGATGTTTAATGCATATATATTACTCCATGGTCCGTACATAGGGTTGAACAAATCCTAATTATTTATAAATGTGAGCTTCGACTCCCATCCAAGAGAAAAGACGAAACCAAGAAATATAATAACGCAAAGAAACACTTGCTTTTAAGGATTAATTAAAGAATTCATAAAGTTCAACATATACTACCAAACACTTTGTAGTTGGCATGTGCATATGGTACATGATGGCTTATTAAGAACTAATTGATGGAGATTCCATTCTTGTATAGAAGAGGGAGAGAAGAAGTAAGGAAAGATTGCAGAAAATTAATTTTTAACTAGTCTCAAAACTTGTGGTCTAGTGGTATCCGGTTACACGTCCACATGAGAGGGGGTGGGTTCGAACCTCAGTAAATGCGATATTGGCTCTTGGCATTTCATTTGGTTGAGAAAGTAGTTATGAACAAATACTACATTGTAACAGAGTTAATAGTACTCAAAAAAACTATTCTCAAAACTTACTAGTTATATTTAGAGGGCTTTGAGTTGTAGAAAATAATAAATGAAGCAATAAATAGAATACTCATAATAATGGTAAACACATTTATTTATTTATTATTTTTTAACTTAAGTGATGTCAACTTTGACTAATAACATCTGCGGCCCCAATCTGCCCACCAGTCAAATCGTAGTCTTATGTTCATATAAGGGATAATCTAATTCAAACTTTCTATCATCTTTGAGCCATTTTTTTTTTCATATATGTTTCCAGTGAAATTTGAATCTCAGTATCTCACACTGCTACTTCCAGTCATGACCTTTTAAGTCATGTGACGAATCAACTACGCTAAACCCGAAGGCAATGGTAAACAAATTTATTGCCTAGGAATATGGTACGGTCGCTGAATAATCCTGTACAGGTGTTTCTGTTTATCTCCTATTTATGGGCTAATATATTCATATATATATTTAATTAATCTTCCAAATAAGATACCAAAGTTGAAGAAGAAAATGGAAGTGATAAGAAGGTCTCAATTAAATAAGTGTCATTATGTCATAGCTATCCTTATTGCTACTTAAGTACAAACCCCAATTAAAACAAATAATACCCTTTTCTGAAGATAAACTTAACTAATAATATGAAGAATAAAAAAGTCATTTTACAATGTGACAATTAACATTTATATATTGGAAAACATTTTTTTAAAATAAGGTACACAAATAAGAATTAAAAGAAAAAGAAAACAAAAATATTAATAAAAGGAGAAACTAAGGCAGAGAGTAGAAGTAGTAGGACAGAAATAAAGTGGTTGAAGTCATAATTAAGTTAAGAAACAAAAGCAAAAGACAAAGCATTTGTCATCAAAACCTCAACTCAAAGCATTTGAGACTTTTAATGAAAGGCATTTGCTTTCCAAAAGAGACTCCAAAAACAAGGACCCCTCACCCCTCACCACCTTGTAATTTCAATCCCCCTATTCAACCATCATCACACTCACTTTACACCTCACACACACTAACAATACACTATTACTTCCTCTCTTCTTCTTTTTTTTTTTTTTCTTTTTTTTTTTGGTACATTTCTTTTTATTTGAAAACATTTTGGGTACATTTATAAAGTTAAAGTTTTACCTTGGTGAGTTTTAACACTTGAGAAATTTTAGTTGCTCTGGCCTACAAAAATCTAAGGATGCCAAATTGGCAAATCTGCCTTTATACATACTATATGGTGACCATGAATTGAAAGTGTCCAAACATCTCAACAAGTTTTGGGTCATTACGTGACCAAACATCTCAACAAGTTATGGGTCATTACTTTTCAAGTGGGTTTTCACCGTCGGACATAGGTCGCTCCATACCCAAACTCAAGAACTTTTTTTTTAATATTATTCTACTGAAGCACAAAGAGTAAATACTTCTCATGACCTGCAATTTGAAAGAGTCAGTTCGTGCTATTAGACTACAAAATCATTGAATTGGCACAACGCTTGAATTTAATACATAAATAAAAAGGTGAATTTAATACATAAATAAAAGGGTTCTAATGAGTAAAATTTTCATTGTCTCGAACCCACGACCATTTGCATGGCTCTAATACTAAATTAAAGCATGTGCTCCATTTCAACTAAAAGTTTAAACTGATAATTAGACTGCACATCTTATATTTATGCTCAGAACGAAAGTTAAAGCAAAGCATGAGAGAGAGATAGAACTATATATGCATTACATGGCTAACAACTTTTACAGCAAAAGAAGCCAAAATGACTACTAAACTTACCAACTAAGGCTACATTGTACAAAAGCAAGTAATAAAGAAAACCCCAAAACCTCTCTTTTGAACTGATTGAACAACAAACATCTCATCCAATAAAGATTTGACACGTGTTCACTTCCGTGGACACGAATCTCAGAACACTGGATGAGGGGGTTATATTCGACATTTTGCTTGGTTGTTTGCTTTTTCACGGGGTTTCCTTCTAATTCTAATTCTGATCCCTAATCTCTCCCACTTTCATACATCTATACAATTTCCAAAATTAGCCCTCACAATCTTATACGAGTGGTATAAGCGAAGCAACCCTTTAAAAGGCTACAAATAATATCACATAACTGAGCACCCATTAGGGTTCTCATCACTGAATAGTTCAAATGAATCCAACGGCTGCTGTGGATGCACCAAATCGGACGGTGGTGGTTCCATGGTGGGGCCGGGGTACGTATAAGCATACGAATTCGAGGGCGGTGATGCGTAGTACGACGTCGTACTGCTACTTGTTGGGTAGGCCGTATTGTAGCTCACGGCGTATACGGGTGTGGGGCCATAGTATGGATGATGTGGAGTGATTTGATTGGTGAAAGTAGAAGCCGCGTGTGGGGCCGTTTCATGATGTTGTGATCCCGTACCTGCTGGTCCACCTGCACTTGATGAGATTTTCTCGCTGGAATTCCCATTTTGCCCTTTCTTTTTCTTTGTTTTACCGGTACTGCCATTTTCTGCCCCACCGCCATTCCTGTCCTCACCGGCGGCGCTACCGCCGGCTTCGCCGTCCTTTTTCTCCGCCGTGGCCGGAGTTTGAGAACTACTTTCTCCTCCTGTTTCAGGTTTCTTCCCCTCTGATTTTGACTCTTTTGCTCCTTGTAAATTTTCAACACTCTTAGAGTCACCGGCGCCGGTGCCGGCGCCGGCGACACTGTTTCCTTCGTCTTTAGCAACACCGCCGCCGCCACTAGCGGGTTCCTCTCTACACCCTTCAGTTTTCTTAGCCGGAGGCTCTTGAATCACCGCTGCTACTTTTCCCGGTGGTTTGACTTCTCTTTGACCGCCGCCATGGCCGGAGGTACAACTATCCTCTGGTTTACTTTCTGGTTTCAGTTCTTTGGCTTTCTTAACGGCGGCGGCGGCGGCCGGAATCCCCTCCCTCGGCGCAACCATCTGCGGCCATAGCTCCGCATTTTTACCGGACTTCACCAGCTTTTTTATCAGAGTATCGGCATGAACGTCGCCGGTTACCACAACCCTTTGCTGTCTTATGTCAATATCTATATCTTTCACACCTGAAAACCAAACAAATTAAATTTTAAACGAACAAATTTCATACTCAACATCAAAATAAACTTTCACAACTTCTCTATAGGGCGAAGTAAAATTGTTATGCGGTGGTAAGTAAAGGATTAAATATGTTGCCGTATAAGAAAATAAAATTATGTATTCACTACTTGCTATAAATTTTTGTTTAAAAGCTTTATTTTAAGGAATAATTCGAGTCAAAATATAATAAATACTCCGTAACTTATATACCTGGGACTTGCAGAAGAATTTTCTTGACTTTCCGTTTACAGCCTTCACAGTGAATAGAAACTTTCAAGACCCACATCTATCAAGTAAAAGAAAAAAAAAATATTAAGAGAATTATATTGATCGAATATAATGGGAAAAGAAGCAAGAAATTGGAAGTGAGGGTGGGTAACCTTGTGTTTGAGAGGTTCTGGATGGTCTGCTGGTGCAGCTGTGTGGGAAGCCATTGCTGATGGGTAGAGAGAGAGAGAGAGAGAGAGAGAGATGGGGAGAAGAAGAAGAAGATGCAGTGAGGCTTTAAAGGTGGAGGGAAAGACGGAAAGAGGGAGATAGCAAAGCATTGGTGCAAAATCTCGCGGGGCCCGAGGGGATACCTAGTAGTAATTATTCCGTAAATCAATGGAATAGAAAAGATGGGTGATTTTCCATGATTCCTGGTTTATTATTTGCATTCCCAGTAATTCTTTCAAAATCAATGAGTATCTACTTGCTCATCATCATAAATATATGCTATACTTTTTATCAATGTTTATTATTGTTGTATCAGATACACTAACAAACCCCTTTGTTGAATATTATGTGGGACAATTGACCTGTATAATGATCCAACTCTTGAGATTTCGTTAATAATGGATGAGTCCATTCTTCTCAACTAACCACACCCTAATAAAATAAAATAATTATAATATTTAAAATACATGTGAATAAAGTAGGAATTGTGTCTGACTTTATCCCGTAAGAAAGGATTAAAGTATAATAAAGTAGGAACTGAAATTTCATTATTTGGTAAACATAAATATAATTATTGAGTATTTCAATTAGAGTATTTGATATATATGAAAATTGAAAGTGAATATAATAAGTAGTATAAATATCAAAATATCTGTATAATTGCAATTTGGAAAGATATAAAGATTATTACAATCTACAAATCTACAATCTATATGTAATATTTTACAATCTACAAATCTACAATGCACAAATCCAATTAAAATTTATATTTTACAATCTACCTTCCACAATCTACAATCTATATTTTACAATCTATAAATTAATATTTAGAGTTAATTCCAGCAATGGTCCTCCGACTATGTTGATTTTTCAAAATTAGTCCCCGACTTATAATTTGGATAATTTAGATCCCTTGACTTTCAAATTCTTTCCAATGTTGGTCCTTTCGTCAAATTTTGGTTAAGTTGAGGTCAAATGAAAGGGTAAAATTGTCCGTTCACCTGTTTAGTGTATTGTTACTCGTATTTCTCCTGTCCTATACGCTGTATATATGAATATAATCTCAGTCAAAGTCTCAATCGAAGCCATATAATCAGTCAATGTCTCTTCGATTGATATTATATTCATATATATAGCGTATAAGACATAAGAAATATGAGTATACAAGTGAACGAACAATTTTACCCCTTCATTTGACCTCAATTTAACCAAAATTTGATGAAAGGACCAACGTTGGAAAGAATTTGAAAGTCAAGGGACCTAAATTGTCCAAATTAAAAGTCGAGGACTAATTTTGAAAAATCAACATAGTCGAAGGACCATTGCTGGAATTAACTCTTAATATTTATATTTTACAATCTATGAATTAAAGTTTATATTTTACAATCTACAATCTATATTTAACAATCTATAGGTGTGCTGAATTATTGGGGAAGTGAGTGCAATGCTATAGAACACAGTGTGCACGTGTCGCTCAAAGCGCAATGCATACACCTGTTTGCGATTTTGCAGCACTGTTATACCAAAATGCATGATAGTAAGCACACAGTGTAGATAAGGTCGTATGGCTTCACAACCTTTGGCAGCATTACTATGGTTTCTATTATACACACATGGACAGATATGCACAATATTCAATATTATTCTACAACATTAGGGACTCTCAGTAAAATGCACACACCAACTTGGGTGTTTGCACACATTTAGGGTATGCCGTATGCTTACTAAAAAAACGTACAACATGATTCCTGTATTTAATTTTTTTTTTTTTTTAGTTTTGATTCCTACCATTTATAGAATCCCTTTTAATAAGGATAATATTATATTTCAATTATATTCCAATTCAAACAAAAAACTAAAATTACTATGTCACCCTTATGTATTAAATATATTCTAATATAAATGGGTCTTTAAATTCAATCCTTATCATTAATTAAATTTAATTGGATGATTGAGATGGGATCTAATGATCTCATCTACTAGGGTGGTTTCATAGGATCCAACCCAATTTTAATTGGATGATTGAGATAGGATCTAATGATCTCATCTACAAGGGTGGTTTAATAGGATCCAACCCAACTGACTCTATTACATTGTAGTATCTGTTCTTATATACTTTCTCAACCTATTGAAGCACAAAAAGTCGATACTGCCTCCACTAAGGCTCGATCTCATGTCATCCCATATGTATGTATGTATGTATGTATGTATGGATCAAGTGCGAACAGCTTGACTTGTGTGGACGTATGGATGCACTATCAAGTCAGTATTAATCTACAGCAAAACATTTCGAAATGCACCATGCATTACTTTCATCCTGAGTAGCCCTATTTGTATGAGACACCTTTAAGCATGTACCATACTCAAACTAATCCCTGTTCGCATCAGGCCGACTAATTTAAGGGGCAAAGTGCTGGCCAGATTGGGTTTTCCATACAAGAGGGGGTTCGGATTTTCAACCTCTCTTAAGGGACGAGAGTGCACGACCACTCACGCCAATCAAGCTTGTTGCATCATGCAGTACTTGATTCTCATTGATTGTCAACTCTGATGCATTTGTAAATGTTTGACAATACATTTTAGGAATATTTGGTGATGCATATTATTTATGAAAATCAATGAAAGGGGGATGATGCACTGTCAAACAATTAACAATGCACCGTAAAACATTTTCAAATACACTGGGTACTGCGTGATTGTTAACACTTGTACATTTAGAAATGCTTTACGGTGTATTTATACTGACTTGATAGTGCATTCGGACGTTCTCATGAAAAGACTTGTATGCACTAGTGTCTAAGTCTATACACACACACACACACACATACTAGCGGGGCACGCGTGATGCGCATCATGCAATGCCCAATAGAGATTGAAGACAATAACTTGTATGAGAAAATAGTAGTAGACGATTTTCAAGTCGGGTAACATTTGCATTTCAAGTTCAACCGGCTCAGCTCCTCTCTTATTTTCTCATCTTCTAGGATCTTTCCTCTGGACAACCGACTTCACGTAGAGCTCTACGCTTTTTCGAAGGTCGGTGCAATGGTTGCCCAATCCTAGCAAGATAGCTTTCCTCGATTTTTACCTCTAGGAGTGGCCTTTTGCCTTTTCTCCTTTTCTTCATACAACCCCTCTTGCCTTTTTCTACTTTGAATTAGCTAGGGATTGTTTTCTCTAAGCTCACTGAAACGCTCACCTTTTGCCCCATGCACTATCAATGTTTGTTCAATTCCAAGCTTCGCTTATCACTTATCTTTCTAAAATTAAGAGGTGCACACTCCCACTTTGAGAGATCATTGACTAAGGTCCTCACAAAATAAGAGGTGAACATCATGCAAGCACACAAAATTTCACAAAACTTTCATTTTTTGGTCAAGGCGGAGGTACTTTCCACGGCTATTCAAAGAGAAAAACTTTTTGGCACATACTTAGCATTCCTCATAGATAATGCGAACAATTACGCACTTTCCAAGGATCGGTCACACCTTTACAACAAAACACATCATTAAGACAAGTAACTTAAAGCAATTTCCAAATTCACAGCACAACGTGCTCTTTCCACACTTTAGAACAAACATCGTCCTCGATGTTGTCATGAAGATTGATGGAACAACAGCACATGACCAACAAGGTGAGCGCCTTTCCACACTTTAGAAGTGTTTCCAGGGCTCTGAGGTTACGGGAAAGTAGCCTTAAGTGAACAACTTGTGGTGCACTCATCATGTGTGCAAAATGCTATGCAAGAGAGTTTATCAACTTTTCCACACTTTTAGAACAAGAAAATGAGGCATAGAAAAGCAATATAAGAAGGGATAGGAGGTATAGAACCTAGTAAGCATCCTCACTCTCCATGCTTCAGCTTTTAAACACATGTGCCTCCTTTACAAAGGTTTGCAATTCTTTCCTCGAACCCTTTGCACCTTCAAAAACCTGCATTTCAGAGCTACAAAACCTACTAACTAGGGGTATACAATCAACCAACTTGGAGGGCTAAACTACAAGTTTCAAAAAGGTAAAAGTGAAAGCAATGAAAATCTCGGGTTGCCTCCCGAGTAGCGCTACGTTTAACGTCTTTAGCCCGACGAATTTTCTGCTTTTTTAGCAGTCATCATCCCATGGCTCCAAATTGCAGCAATGGACCACTCCTTGCATCTCTTCCGTTCCGAAGTATTTCTTAACTTGATGATGATGATGATTATTATTATTATTATTACTACTACTACTACTAGTATTTTCACCCATGCGATGCACGGAATGGATTTGTTATAATATATTAAGAATATTTGGATCGATATATAATTTATAAATTATAATATCAAATATTATATAGTGCAATTGAAGATATGTTTTGGATTGATTATGTTTTCTGATGTTATCCTTGTTTGAATTCCAGCAAATAATTGCTTAATTTATAGCTAATGTGTATATGTACGCATGCGGTGCTGGAACTTTAGAGATTTTATACATCATTGTTTAGGATTTTTATAAATTGTGCAAATATGCTTGTTCTCTAGTAATTCAGTTACAGGAATCAATTGATATTCTAATTCTACCACAACTACCACCACCATCACTTATTATTATTATTATTATTATTATTATTATGAAAATTAACCAAATAGAAAAAATGTACTACCTCCGTCCCATTTTGTTTGTCTGATTCGGTTAACGAGGCTTGACTGGAGTTATTTTAAATTCAATTTTTCATAATATTAAATTTAGTATTAGTATATAAAATTTATATATTTAGAAACTACATTAAAAGTACTATTAAACACAAAAAATCAAATTTAAAAATAATTAAAAATTACTAAAGAAAATAAGCAAGGAAGAAAAAGTTGGTTTGACCAATGAAGAGTAAACAGGACAGGTAAAATGGGACAGAGGAAGTAATTTTTTAACTTTCAGTCAAATACAAAAAAAATAATTTTCTATCCTTCAGTCAAACACTAAAAAAATAAGATATATTTCAGAAAATAAGCCATTTCCTAAAAATTATTTTCCAAATTTTCAGACGTACTCTAATAAATTCAAGAAATATAATCTTTTAAATTTTTTTCTTCCATATATTTTATTCCAATATTCAAAATAAACAAAGGGAAGGCTGGAAAATAAATAAATTTTATGATTATTGACATATTTAAATCAGATAGTAAATTAGTAAAAATAAATAAACAAATATGACAATTAAAATAAAATCCGATAGTAAAATAAAATTACTGAATCAAACATGAAGGCGCGCCACCCACCCTAATATATATATGTGGGGAATTGGTTGTGAAGGACTGAATCACATGGGGGAAGGACAGTGTACAAAATAGAATTGAAGCAGCCATGTTACTACTTAATTAGTAGCCTCACCCACTCTGCATGATATGGATTGAATCCCATATAATTGATGCCTTCAATCTTGATGCTCACAACTTTAAATGGGTAATGACCCACGAAAACGACCATTCCTATATTACTGCCTCTGTTTTATTTATTTATTTATTTTTATTTATTTTTTTTAATTAATTGGACCATAGCTTTTAAAAAAATATTTTTAATATATTAATTAAGTGATACATTTTCATTTTTAATAATTAATAAATGCACATTAAATTGTTTCTATAATAAATGCGGAAGGTTTTTAAAAATAGTTTTGGATAATCAAATAATATATATTTTTTTGTATTTATGAAAAGTCACAATTTTTTGTAATGTAATTTAATTTAAAGAAGAGGGTGATAAAATTGAAATATGTATTTCATCCCAACTATGTATTCCCAGCCTCATTATGTATTGCAGTTACTTTTTGATAGATTCCAAATTTCACATGGATATAGTCCGATATCAAATTGAATGATGTGTTTTTCAAGTCTAAACTATCTATATAAGAGCAAACTCACATGAGAACTTGTTTCAAGGAGAAAATTAAGAAACAATTTTAACTGTTAATCTAGACACATCTAATAATTTTAAAGCAATAGAAAAAAATTAGTGACATTTTAGTAAATGCTTTAACTTTAAAGTGCAAATCGCAACACAACAAAGTGCACTTTGCAAAGTGTATGTTATAGTGTTACAAATACACTTTTACATGAATTTTAAAGTGTCAAATTCAATACCGCAGAGTGTACTTTCATATAATATCGGATGAACTCTGCAGCCTTGCAAAGTGCATTATATAGTGTTACAAAATGTATTTTAAACTTTGAATTATTTACCAAAATGTTACAACATTTTTTCTCCTTATTCTAGAATTGTGACCATATAGAAGACTGAGATTGATTTTTATTTTTATTTTTCTAGAAACACATTCTCATACACAGGTAATGGAACATATGGGAACAAGTACTTAGGGAAAAAATTAAGAATCAATCTCATCCTTATATATGAAAAATCGAACGGATCATATAATTTTTATTTTTTTTAATGCGGTGACATTTTTGTAATTATCACCAACTTACTATGCAAACTTGAACGCTAAAATTCGCATATTTCAAAATTTTTAAGATTTGCACATTTAGTTGTTACAAAATGCAGAGTTAGTATTAAGAAATTACACATTTAGTATTAAAAAATTGAACTTCCAAAAATACGAAAATGCAATGCACTTAGGGTTTGGATTTTAGAGTTTATTACTAAGTTTTTTTTTTTAATTTTTTTTTGTTTAGGGTTCACTTTTTTACTACTTAGGGTCTACCATTTATGGTTTATATTTAAAATTTAGCTTTTTTTTTATTGATTTTTTAAAAATTTATCCAGTTTTACATATTTAGTTGTTACAGATTGCACATTTAAGTATTCAAGTTTGTAAAGTAAAGTTAACGATAATTACAAAATGTCACCGTATTTTTTTAATTAGATTTGATTTGTCCAATTTTTATAAATGTAAGGCTGAAATTGATTCTTGATTACACACATATATGATTAGGTGTAGTAATAGGTTGCAGGTGAAAGATGGGGCTTAATCTCAACCCCTGATTTAGCCAAAATCAATAGCCTAAATTAAAGAAAACTTTAAAACAAAATGCAGTGTCATTATGGTAAATTTGGATAAGTTCAAAACTTAAGTTGCGTAGTTTTATAGCTTAGGGTGTGTCACTTTTATAGTTTAAGGTGCATCAGTTTAAACTTAGGTGCGTTGTTTTATAGCTTAAGGTGTGCTGTTTTATAACTTAAGGTGCATAGTTTTATATTTTAAGGTGCATTAGTTTGAAACAATTGATCATTTGCATGCATATTGGCATGATGCGTGTTTTTTTAAAATAATTTTTTTTTTATTTGAGCAGTTGATCTAGATTAGATCAACAGCTATAAACTTGTGTTTAAATGAAAGCACTTCCTTAGGTGAGAAAGTGCGAACAAGCACGAGTGCACATTATCTACTCCAAGGTGTCCACCATCATCCAGACATGCCTAAGAGTAGATTGTGTGCACTCATGCTTGTTCGCACGTTTTCACCTAACGAAGTGTTCTTATATGGTCCTATATATATACTAGTTTTTCACGCGTATTGCGTGAATGTGATAATGTCCAATGTTTAATTTTAAATAAGTACTTCAAAGTATATCAATGCAAGATTATATAGGAGATGTTCATGCATAAGTAATTGAATGTTGAATTTGTTTATTTAAATCGATAATTCAATGTATGGTATATATATATAATATATATGCAAGATAATATATGAGAGATTGATTATAATTGTCATTAAAATAAATGTTTGCAATTATGTAAAAACACTAGTCTAAATACTTAGTCGAAAAATGATAGTCTAAATAAATACTACTTTTGGTTTGAATTTTGATAGGTGCTAAAGATACCTATGTTAAAGGTCTAAATAAGGGGTGAAACTGTGTTATTCGATATCCTTTTGTGGTTAATCTATGGTGTTTTGTGCTCTAATGTGTTAATCTTTGCAAATCTCTAGTCTTGGTACACTTTAGGTTGTTTTGTAGGTTTTTGGACTCAAGGAGAAAGCATATGAGCTTGGCAAGGAAACAACCAAAGGAGGAAGCATGTTGGGAGCATCCACGTCCAAGTGCACGCGTGGATTGTGGCATGGTTTATTTCCAGAAACTTCCACGCCACAACTCCACGACGTGGAAAGGAGATGGAATGCTTTTAAGTGAAAAGTCCACGTGCGATCCACGTAGGTGGACTTACTCGTGGAAACGTCTTTGGCGCGAAAGGTGATCAAAGTGCAATTGGATGAAGCTATTTAAGGGATTAGATTAGATATTTTAGCCGTTGTTAATCATTTTTTTAGACATTAGACAAGTAGTTGTAGATCATATCTTTAGAACACTCGTAGATTGTAGAGAGAAGATTGTGAAGAAGATCATCTTGGAGACATTTGCTTGAATTTCAATTGCAAGTTCTTACGTAAATCCTAATCTCTACTTTGATTTGCATTTCAATTTGATTTCAATTGCGTTCTTTATTTGTCCAATCTAGGTTAATTGTGATTTTCCTTTGCAAGTATGAGTAGCTAAATCCTTCTATAGGAATTGAATTGTAAGTGTGTCATGATGCTAAGTGTGGTTCCTCAATTCTAATTTGGAGTTTGTGTTGCCTTGATCGGATGATCTATTCTTGTTAATTGTTGGTGAATTGTATGGTTTTCTATGAGGGTGGCCATCTCATTGAATGATCTAAGGCATCAAACCTAAGTATGATATTGCTAAGATTGTTGTAGTTCCAATCAACATTGATTTTCTATTCTAGACCTAAAAAGTGTGAGTAGGAGAGGTGACGTAGGCAAGGTGTTTGTTAAAACACCCCTAAGCTCTTTCGTTACCTAAAAGTACTCCAAATCTAGGGAGAGCCTAATAGACCTATTGGTGAACGGTGTTTGGCAAAACCACCCGTGAATAGCCAATCAAGCAATGCAAATCTCCTAGACCTTAGACACACTATAATGCATCATTTCCACTAGAAATTCATTTCCTAGTTTCCTTTAATTGATTTTTAAACCTCATTCCCTTTATTCTTTGAACTACAACATCTATTCTTTTATTCATTGATTGGTGTGTGACAATGGCGAATGAGGAACATGCTTTATATTCCATAAACTAAGAACTAACCAATACTTCCAATTTGTTTTCCCTAGAGACCGACACAACCCGGGGGTAACCCCAATCATCTTTGATTTATCCGCACACTGAAAGCGAATAAAATCAAATTTCTATAAGTCTCTTTAGTTCTCTTTCAAGTAACATTGTCATTGTTTTCATCTTCAGTATTTGTTTTTTTTTTTAACTTATTAGTAATGTTTTATGTGCAATTTGGTTAGTGGTGGTAGTATAGAAGGCAATGTCATGCAATGAGGTTATAGTGTAGGAAGCTGTGGATTTGCCTCGTTGTGTTTGTGTATATGACTGAGATCTTTGCTGTACTATGAACTCTTGATCTTGCAAACGCCTGTTGATATTTGGCAGTGGTAGTTTTTCCTACATGTTTCATGTGTTGTGAGATGTGTGTCGTCCATTCTCATGTGAAAGTATTGAACAAAATATTAATATTTATTATATTTGTAGAAGGTTAATGAGTAGTACCTTTTGTTCTAGTTTCATAATTTGTTTACTTGATAGTAACAACAATGACTTTGCATGTAGTCCGAATACTGATACAACAATATGTCTAGTTTCATCAATAGTTTCCACATCCATTTTGCACATGTTCATTTTGATGTTCATATTTTTGGAATTAGTATGAATGAGTGTAGTGCTTGATTTTATGTATGCAAGTGTGTGTGTGTGTTTTTGTTGAATTGTTATTAATTTTGGAGTATCCACTGCTACATTTTCACCATAATGCATGCAGTTAGTTAAATAGTTTGCCACTTTGTGCATAAGCAATTTTAATAGTGACTACATCCTATATACCAATTATTTATTTTATTGTCAAGATTAATCCTAATTTTGCCTTTAATCTAAGTAGGTTGACTATAGAAAATGAAATGAATTGTAAAGTTATATTAGTTCTAATATATTTAAATGATGCACAACAAGTATTTTACATACAAGATTAATAAATGCTGCAATGGTAGCTATTTTTGAAATTTCTTCATTTTTTGGATTTGAAAGATTGATTCTAGCAAAGTTGTAGTCTCAGCATCTTTTCAATAAGTCAAGTGTGTCACAATGTTCTATTGCCCTACATTGACACTTTTAATAATGAGTTTTAAATATAGCTGCGTAGGATAATGATTACCATTTACATATTATTATCAGCATAACAACATATAAGTTCTTTAGGTATTCTACTCGAGGTACTTTTGGTTCAACCATTATGGTTGAATGAATTCTTGTGGATATAGAAATTCATGGTTTATTTAAGGAATAAGATTAGATAAGGTAATAAAAATTTATACATATTAAATCATATTAATAAAGAAATACGATTTACCTTCAAAGTGAACAACTGTGATATAATTCAAAGA
This sequence comes from Ipomoea triloba, assembly GCF_003576645.1. Classification (NCBI taxonomy): domain Eukaryota; kingdom Viridiplantae; phylum Streptophyta; class Magnoliopsida; order Solanales; family Convolvulaceae; genus Ipomoea; species Ipomoea triloba. Next base: position 10,943,305 of record NC_044930.1, read on the forward strand.
TATTACGGGGTAGTTTCCCGCTTCAATTTATTAGATTATTTGAATGTCTTCTTTGTCAACAAATCATCACCAAGTAGTTAATATGATTGATTTTAAATTGTTTTTTTTTTAAATTTTTCCATGTTATTGATAGAATACTTGGTAAATAAATATGTAACATTATTTTGTATTATAAGTTTGATATTTAATTACAAGATAGTGTAAAAAGAACATAATGGACAATTTAATGAATATCAGTTGATGAATTTGAATATAAAGAATATTTGCATTAGAGAAAATAAAGACAATATAACTAATACAATTATTTTTCTTACTTAATTTATTGATAATGAATACTTTTTTTTTTAAATAAAGGCATTGTAGACACATAATTCTAAATTAAAGAAATGCATATGTATCATTTTTTGTCGTAACTACTAATTTATTTAATTCAATAAGAGTAAAATAGAGTGATCCCGCTTCAATTTGTTGGGTTATTTGTGTACTCTCTTTGTCAACAAATCCCAGAATAGTTAATATAATTAGCTTGAAATTATTATTTTTTTTCATGGTATTAATAAAATACTTGGTAAATAAATATATAACATTATTTTGTATAATAACTTTGATATTTAATTACAAGATATTGTAAAAAGAAGATAATGGACAATGTAATGAATATCAATTGATGAATTTGAATGTAAAGAATCTTTGCATTGGAGAAAATAAAGACAATATAACTAATGAAATTATTTGTCTTATTTAATTTAATTTTTTGATAAAGAATAATTTTTTCAAATAAAGGTATTGTAGACACATAATTCTAAATTAAAGAAATAGATATGTATCATTTTGTGTTGTAGCTACTAATTTATTTAATTTAATTAGAGTAAAAATAGAGTGAGGAACTTAATTATGCCAAATTTGATTGCGATGAGGTTCGAACCTAAGACCTTTCTTATACAAATTAATGGGTAAGTTAAAAGTTAACGGAATATTAACGGAGAAGAGATTGTTTAACGGAAAACTTAACGGATAATCATATAATTAAAGATAAATTAGAAAATCTCAAGGAAAAATATAAATCTAAACAATCTGAACCATGTATCCAATTGAGTTAATAATTTGACCGTCATTTTTTTTTTCTATCCATTATATATATATATGGTGAGGTTTTTATGAGAATCAACCTCCCCATGAGTTCATGAGAACCAATCTCATCCATTAAAAAAATAGATCGATTAATTGGGAATTAAAAATGTAAGTCTGTATATTAACCATTATGATGTGTACATATTAAGTATGTATATACTTTGAATTACTTATATCTACTATACTAATAAGAGCCAAAGAGAGTTAGGCCTAAAATGGGTAGAAAAATGGCGGTCAAATTATTTAATCAAATGGATGGTTCAGATGAATTATTTAATCAAATAGATGGTTAAGATAATTCAGATTAATATTATTAATAGAGATTACCTAATTTAACCTTACTTTTATGATTATCCGTTAAGTTTTCCGTTAAATATTCTCTTCTCCGTTAATATTCCGTTAACTTTTAACTTACCCATTAATTTCTATAAGAAAGGTTTTAGGTTCGAACCTCATCTCAATCAAATTTGACATAATTAAGTTTCTCACTCTATTTTACTCTTATTAAATTAAATAAATTAGTAGCTACAACAAAAAATGATACATATGTATTTCTTTAATTTAGAATTATGTGTCTACAATACCTTTATTTGAAAAAATTATTCATTGTCAAAAAATTAAATTAAATAAGAGAAATAATTCATTAGTTATATTTTCTTTATTTTATCTCATGTGAATAATGTTATATATTTATTTACCAAGTATTTTATTAATACTATGAAATTTTTTTAAAATAATTTGAAGCTAATTATATTAACTACTTGGGGATTGGTTGACAAAGAGAGTACTCAAATAATAACCCAACAAATTGAAGCTGAATCACTATATTTTACTCTTATTGAATTAAATAAATTAGTAGTTAACCAAAAAATGATACATATGTATTTCTTTAATACCATGAAAAAAATAAAAAAGAATAGTTTGAAACCAATCATATTAACTACTTGGGGGATTTGTTGACAATGAAAGTACTTAAATAACCCATTACCCAGCAAATTGAAACGAGAAACTACCTTTTAATATCTTTGGAATACATAATATTTTAAATTTTCAAATTTTTATTAATTTATTTAATCTTTTTTCTTAAACTAGGGATTTCTTTATCGACAATAACTCATTCAACAATAATGGTTGAACCAAATGAACCCCAAGCAGAACACCTAAAGGAAAGTTCATAGCTCCTATATCATAATCTCATTGCATGACGTTGTCATCTATGCTACCAATAATAACCGAATTGCGAATAACACACTACCAACAAAAAGGAAGAGAACAAATAGTAAAAATGAAGATAATGACAATGTTACTCAAAAGAGAATTAAGAACACTTATAAAAATTCGAGTCATTGCCATTTTTTGTCTTACTGTTATTGGGGCATTGCCAATTTTAGTCCACTTCATTAATTTTTGCCACATTGCAGCCAGTTTTATTTAGTCCTTGCCACTTTTAGTCCACCGTTAAAATTCCCGTCAAATAGTCGTCCAAAACAGGGGTATCTTCGTCTTTTCATGCTTTGGTCATCTCCTTTACCATTTGTAGTGGTTTTCCTTACACATTTTCATCAAATGGAGACCTAAATCTTTTTATGCGGCGTCCCCTATTTTGGACGACTGCAAAGGGTAAAGGAGAAAGGGACGACTACAAATGTGTAAGGAAAACCACTGCAAAGGATAAAAGAGATGACCAAAGCATGACAAGACGAAAATACCCTTGTTTTGGACGGCCATTTGACGAGAATTTTAGCGGTGGACTAAAAGTGGTAATGATTAAATAAGACTGGTCAATGTGGCAAAAATTAATGAAGTGGACTAAAATTGGCAATGTCCCAATAACAATAGGACAAAAAATGGAAATGACTCTAAAAATTCAAATTAAAAGTAGTATTTATTTAGACTATCATTTTTAGATAAAATATTTAGATTATCGATTTTACAAGGTTGCAAACATTTATTTTAGTAATAATTATAATGAATTTTCTATATTATCTTGGATTCCTATACTTTGAGTTAGATATTTAAATAAAAAAATTCGATATTCAATTACCCATGTATAAACTTCTCCTATATAATCTTGCATTGATATACTTTTAAATATTTATTTAAATATAAACATTGGGCATTAACCCATTTGCGCAATGCGCGTATAAAACTAGTTTAAATATAAACATTAAACATTTAATCAGTCGCACAACGTGGGTGTAAAATTAGTATATATTTATAAAAGATAATTTGAGTGTTTTAGTCTTTTAGATACAGAGGGGTATCGCCAACCAACCTTTTTAATTCGACAGCTACTTTGGCTTCTGCTCTTTTAACTCTTGCTACAATGCTACCTACAAAACATCATTACTCATAATTCACCATAAATGTTCCCAATAAATGTTCTCAAGATATTTTTGTTTTGTTTTTTGTTTTTGTTTTGTTGTGCAGCTTTGTCCTACTAAACAATAAAAATAAAAACTCTGTTTAAAGTTGTCATGAACGTGTTTATTAATTGAAGAATTATTAGATAGTATATTCTAAATAGGATGCTTATTTCTATTTTATTATTTATTACTGTTGAGTATATATCTATTATACTAATAAGAGCCAAAGAGAGTTAGGCCTAAAATGGGTAGAAAAAATGGCAGTCAAATTATTTAATCAAATGGATGGTTCAGATAATTATTTAATCAAATAGATGGTTAAGATAATTCAGATTAATATTATTAATAGAGATTACCTAATTTAACCTTACTTTTATGATTATCCGTTAAGTTTTTCCGTTAAATATTCTCATCTCTGTTAACATTCCGTTAACTTTTAATTTACCCATTAATTTCTATAAGAAAGGTCTTAGGTTCGAACCTCATCTCAATCAAATTTGACATAATTAAGTTTCTCACTCTATTTTACTCTTATTAAATTAAATAAATTAGTAGCTACAACAAAAAATGATACATATGTATTTCTTTAATTTAGAATTATGTGTCCACAATACCTTTATTTAAAAAAATTATTCATTATCAAAAAATTAAATTAAATAAGAAAAATAATTTCATTAGTTATATTGTCTTTATTTTCTCTCATGCAAAGATTCTTTACATTCAAATTTATCAATTGATATTCATTACATTGTCCATTATCTTATTTTTACAATATCTTGTAATTAAATATCAAAGTTATAGTACAAAATAATGTTATATATTTAGTTACCAAGTATTTTATTAATACTATGAAAATAATTTTTTAAATAATTTGAAGCTAATTATATTAACTACTTGGGAATTGGTTGACAAAGAGAGTACTCAAATAATAACCCAACAAATTGAAACGGAATCACTCTATTTTACTCTTATTGAATTAAATAAATTAGTAGTTACACCAAAAAATGATACATATGTATTTCTTTAATACCATGAAAAAAATAAAAAAGAATAGTTTGAAACCAATCATATTAACTACTTGGGGGATTTGTTGACAATGAAAGTACTCAAATAACCCATTACCCAGCAAATTGAAGCGAGAAACTATCTTTTAATATCTTTGGAATACATAATATTTTAAATTTTCAAATTTTTATTAATTTATTTAATCTTTTTTTCTTAAACTAGGGTAACTCATTCAACAATAATGGTTGAACCAAATGAACCCCAAGCAGAACACCTAAAGGAAAGTCCATAGCTCTTATATCATAATCTCATTGCATGACTGACGGTAATAATGCGTTACCGGTATATTATTTGAGTATTTGAATGTTTGTCAAGTATACAGTATTGAGTGCAATGCACAGTATACAAAATGAGTTGAGTGTTGTTCTTTTGTCTAAGTTCAAGTGTCGTCTCTACAAGTGTTTTTTGTGAGCCTTTTATTTTGTTCAGCTCAGTAATGGAGCATTAAGGCTGCTGAACGTTGGTCATCAATGCTGAGGAGCTGAACGTCTGAGGAGCTGAACGTTGGTCATCAATGCCGAGGGTCAATGCTGAGGAGCTGAACGTCTGAGGAGCTGAACGTTGGTCATCAATGTTGAGGAGTTGGACCGTTGCGCATTGATGCTGAGGAGCGAGGTGTTGAACGGTTGGTTGAACGTCCGTTGCCTTGCCTCTGGGTCCTGCTAGTGGGTCCGGGTCGGGTGCTGCTAGCCGGATTACTCTGTCACCAGTCCCCCCCACTCCCTAGCCAACGAGAGTGGTTGAGGTGGTTTGGGAGTAATGACCAGCCTAAAAATTGTTTTTTTTTGTATTTTTTTTTTCGTTGCATCCTCACCTCGGCACCGTGCAGGGGTCACGTAGCTGTGACTTCGGCACGGGGCCGAGGTCACATGACCTCGGCCAGCGCCGAGGTCACATGACCTCGGCCAGCGCCGAGGTCACGTCGTGGTGTGACCTCGGCCAATGCCGAGGTCACGGTACGTGAGTCACGCCGCGGTGTGACCTCGGCTAGTGCCGAGGTCACGCACTGTACGTGACCTCGGCGTTGGGCCGAGGTCACGGGCGTGACCTCGGCCAGTGCCGAGGTCACGTCGCGGTACGTGACCTCGGCGCTGGGCCGAGGTCACGGCGCGATCTAGAGAACTCATCTTACAGTCAACCTTAATCTTAACTAAGATATCGGCAAATTATTATGTGGACCTACACAATTTACATACTGAATGTTCATAATTTACATATTGAATATTCAGAACTTGAATTGTGAACATTCAGTATGTAAATTGTGACAGATCTATCTTATAAGGTGAATCCGGGTTCATGGTATAACTATTGCAAGATATCAATTATGCATAGACTTATACAAATATATATATTGATAATCTTTGTTGGTGTGGCAATGAACGATGAATCTTAAATTTTAAATTATGTCTTATTTTGAATGTTACGTCATTGTCAAAATTCAAAGATGTTATCCAACAAAGATGCCATGTCATTGCCATTTTCGCTATTTTAACAACATTATGCACTTGTCAACTACTTAGTTCCCGATTGTATTGAAATTGTCATAATACGTATTTAATTGTAACAAATAAATAAAGATTAGTTCAAATATTGATTGCATTTATTTTTAATTAATGGGGTGTTTAACCACACTCTTGTCAAAATTAAGAAGATACATCTAACTATTTCATCTAAGAGATGGTTTGTTTATCATTTCAAACTTTAATTTTTCAACCACTCGCTCTTATGACAAACACATAGGTGAGTATTTTTGGTGTAATATTCATTCGGGGCTAGGTTCGGACAAATATTTTGACAATCTTGATTGGAATAGCAATGCATATGACTCACTATTAGAAACAAGTGTCATTTAAGTTTTGATGATATCAAAAAAATTAGGAAATTTAGGTTCCTAATCTTTTTTTTTTCTAGACTTAAGAAATTTTTCATGTAAATCCGAAAAAGGTCAACTCTAGGAACAAATTATACTTTCTGAAAGTAAAAATACGGAAAAGTAAACTCAATCCAAAAATTAAACCTTATGATAGTTGAGTCTTAAAAAGTAGTGAATAATAGTAATCTTTGAAAAGTCGCCATCCGAAAGGTTGAAGACGGAAGAGTTCAAGATTTAAAGACCGAAAGGTTGAAAACGGAAGAGCATAAGACTTGAAGTTTGAAGCGTTGAAGACCAGAAGGTTAGTGGTCGAAATAGAAGGGCCAACCTTGACTGGAAAGTAGTTTGGGATAAGAAAGTTAAGCTAATCGAATAGTTAGTTTATACCAGAAAGTAGTAAGATTTAACTTACAATGTAGATCATGGTCCACAGTATACTGATGGTCTGTTCTTGGCCTAATTTTGTAGTCAGAAAGCACTCATTCTGATTAGGCTGATACAAATCATATATAGAGAAAGTGGTGGGTGAGATGACAGTTGTTTGTTTAAGATTAGGCTCATAAATTGTTTGTTAATGGTAGTGGAGAAGCAAAGTATTCCAGATAGATGATATCAATCAGCACAAGCTTTACAGCTGATAGTTGAGTAGTCTGTTCTTAATTTTTGTATATTCTCTATAACATCATTCAACTAATTGGATTCAAAGTCAGATCACCAATCATATATCCATGAAAATCTTGTCTTTCTTTTATTGTAGTACAATGATAGTGTTGGATGGGCAGATTTTAACTGCTGGTTTTACCTGAAAACTTTGTTTTGTTTTTCTCTCTTCCTCTCTCAATTCATTTCTGACGAAAATTTTTACCCACACTTTCGATAAAAGGTTGAAGTATTCGCCGGTAGTTTTAGTTCGCAAAGCTTTTACTTTGAGTGCTCAAAGTTGTAATCTGTTTTATCCTGAGAGACTAACGCTACAACGCTCCTAACACCTTCAAGAGCTAGTGACAATATTTTTCTCATTGAAAAAGATGGCTATGATACAATGACATATATCCTCAAGAAATTCTAAATTCTAAATAGGGAGTATTTCAATTTTAGGACTTTCAAATCACATGCTAAGTGCCATTAGCCTTGTGTTCAAATGGCATGTAGTGGCTCTCCATATGGAAGGTCACGAGATTGAGTATCAGTGGAGGCGATACTAACTCTTTATGCTTCAACAGGTTGAGTTAGTTGTATACATAAAAATCCTAATCGTTATAATGAAATGAAACTATCAGCCATAGTGTGTGGAAAATGAAAATTACAATAACATATATTGTCAAATGAAGGGTGCTGAAGAGTGAAAATGTACAAAACACAAAATTTAAAGTGCAATGGCGATGAAAATGAATCTTGAAATGAAAAATTACATGGGCATTGCCCGGATATTACACTAGTGTTCTTTTATAAAGTGGAAAAAAAGTTACCTATAAAACTAGCATCCCCTAATGGGAATTGTAAATTACATCTTTAATCTTTTCTAGACCAATATCACCTCAATTTGCATAAACAAACAAATTATATATTGAATATTTTACAACCACCTTAGTAAGGAAAAATACATCTTAACAAAATTATATATGTTACATTTGAGATATAGGTTAGAAATTCTCCTTGTGAAAATCAAACTTTGTGGTTGTCTTGTGGGTGAAATGTTGAGACAATTGTCTCAGCTCTCCAACCAGGCCAGGCGGACCGCAATAGAACACTCCTGTCACAAATCAAACCATAATCACTATTTAGATATGTGTATTGGGTAAATCTATTCTTGTCTCAAGCTGGCAACGCCTCAAACCAAAAAGGGCGATAAGCTTTAGGAGTTGAACTTGTAACTTTTTTATTACTAAGTCAGCAGGCCGATAGGCTCTTCCATCTAGGAGTCCAACTTGTAACTTTTTGATTACTAAATCAACAGCCTAACCAACTTAACTGAGATTGCCCCACTACTCGATAGTGTGCATTGGGTAAATCTCATCTTATCCCTAACTGGCAACGACTCAAGGCATATGGGAGTCAAACTTGTAACTTTTTGATTACCAAGTCAATAATCTGACCAACTTAGTTGGGATTGCCCTTAAGCGATGGTGTGCATATATAAGCTAAGGTAAATCATGTCTTGTCCTTCACCGCCAACACCTCAAACAAGCTCGATAGACTGCTCCCTATGGGAGTCGAACTTGTAACTTTTTTATTACGAAGTCAATAGTCTATCGAGATTCTTCGGACCATATTTCCTAGATCAATTTGATTGGGGTTGCCTTTAAATCATTACCCGATGACGTGTATTGAGTAAATCTCATTTTGTCCCTTGGCTGACAACGGCTCAAACCAAGAAGGTCAATAAGTCACTTCATCTAGAAGTCAAACTTATAACTTTTTAATTACTAAGTCAAAAGCTGACCGACTTGATTGGGATTGTACTTAAAACATGAAATTTTGGAACAAGTAAAAGTAGAGCATACCAATTCTTTGATCAGGATGATTAACGGCGACGTGTTTAAACACCTGGCGCCAGTTTGGCCTGGCAAAGTGAGTCTTAGCCCTGGTGCCAGAAACAATGTCCAACCCATTCTTGGCGTGCTGGATGGACTGAAGCATGGTGATGAGGGCCGAGCGGGCGTCTCCTTCTTCATAAACACTGGTGCAATAGTTATGGAGCTCGATCAACCCTTCCTCATCGTTCTCAGACACCTCATTCATCACCCCTCTGAACCACTCGAACGACCCTTGCTCCCGTGTAACCCAATAGAAATAGGCTCGTCTTGTGGCGAAAGGCTTTTTCTTTGTGCCCTTCACACCGCTCTCTACTGTCCCTTCTTCCTCCTCTTTTTGTTGCTTAATGTTGTTCAACACATCTTTTACTATGCTAATCAATGGCGTCGCGCCTATTCCTAGGCCGACTAGGAGGACGACGTCGTACTCCTTGTAGTCCTGTGCTGGTGCCCCATATGGACCATCAATCAATAGCCTTGGCACTCTGATAAAAGCAACCATAGGACTAAATAAAACATTGAACATTAATTCTACTGAAAATTATTGCATTTTTTGTTCTCCAGTTATACTGTACCCATGGTATAGAGTTCTTAAATTATATATATGATCATTTTAACCTTAAGAGCAATACTAAGAGGGGTAATTTTGGATGGTTTTTCACGCATCATTTAAGAGTTAAAAAAGATCATGCATATAACTCAAAAACTAAATATGTACCACGGATATAATTGAATGACCAAAAATACAATTTTCCCTTAATTCTGTGCTGAATAGAGCTAAGGGATATGTAGTTTACCTAGGCATGTTCTCTTCTTGTGGAATATCAGCCCTGAGAAGCCCACTCTGGTCACTACTTGGAGGCTGACACACCTATATGTGACACAAACAATATTAGAATCACTGTCTAAGATTTTATGCTAAGCTAATTAAGGTTGTATAGTAGCAATGGTAGTTGTGATTTTCTGAGGTAATTAATACCTTGGAGAAGAGAGTTTTGAGCTGTGATGTCCAGTCACCAACAGTTCGAATGTGAATACTTAGATAATCATCACCAGGAGCAGAGGTAATCGAAAAAGGATGCCTGCAGAAATGCAATGGTTATGGATCAGTTGTCATTATTGGTAATTAATGAGAGAGTTAAATATGATTTTTTTGTTACCATTGGAATGGTGAAACAGCTGAGCAATTCACATTGATGTATTGTCCACTTGTGTACTTAAATCCTGGGGGTTTAGACATATGAAGTGCCATTACATTCCCTGGGTACACTGCAACCTGAAAGTCAAGAAAATTATGGCATGTTGTTAGCTAGAATCAAGCGTCCAATTTCCGGAGTCACTAATTGTTGGACTTGTTCTATCAATTCTCCCTCCCAGTACTTGCCCCAATCTTCCACTAATTGCTAGACTTGTTCCATCAATTCTCTTCCTAGCACCTTCCAGTCTTAACTGCTCTATCAAGTGCCCAATCTCCTTAGCCACTAATTGTTGGTACCGTAACTATCGCTTGTTAGATCAAACTCTTACAGCTAAGACGCAACTTTATTTCCTTATTTACAGTCACTATATTTTCGAGTGGCAAAGTGCTGGACTTGATCCTTTCTCCGACACTTCGCCGAACAATCCCCTAGCCATCAGTTGCTAGACTTGGCCTATACCGACCTCCGCCCAACAATCTTGTAGCCATCAGTTACTGGACTTGGCCCATACTGGCTTCCGCCCAACAATCCCGTAGCCATCAGTTGCTGGACTTGGCCCATACTGGCCTCCGCCCAACAATCCCGTAGCCATCAATTGCTGGACTTAGCTTATACTGGCCTCCGCCCAACAATCCGGTAGCCATCAGTTGCTGGACTTGGTTCATACCAATCTCCGCCCAACAATCCCCTAGCCATCAGTTGCTGGACTTGGTCCATACCGGCCTCCGCCCAACAAATGCTCTTTACTTAATTTCAGCAGTCTAGAAGTGGGAGAATTTACCTTTAAGATTTTGACTGTCTTATAGCCAGACCGGAATGCGCGAATCAAGCGTTCACAAGCATATAGTATCATTGGGACAGCAAGGTACATCCATGTCTGCCATTATTATAAAACACCAAGAGATCATCAGAACATGCATTAGGCCATCAAATATTCCATATGTACATATATGTGCTTGAGTTTAATTTCTGAAGGAACTCACAGTTTTCTTGTACCATTTCTTCTGGAGATAGAGGAAGTACCCATGGATTATGAAGAGGACATAGACTATGACAAATAAGTGGTGTGAGTACCAAAAGGCATTGAATCCAGTAAGCCTCTTGATTGTTGTTGGGAGGTTGAGCCTATTCCTCCGAAACCATGGCTGTGCTAGTATGTAAGCTATGGCCATAAGCACTACCATCACCACACCAGTCCACCCCTCAGTGCCTTTCACAAACCACCAGTAGTTGTTTGGTCTGTCATCCCCAAAGAACGGCTTCATTGGTTCGTATTCTGCATCTGTCGCGTGTAGTAACCGAGGAAAATCACACGTTAAGTGCGAAATTGCATGCAGCCCTACACCGACTACCACTCCCAGAGCTATCACCTGAACAATTATCATATTGTTTTATAAATTAAAGGGCTATCTGTTTGATACTACCTTGTAAAGAATCATGAGCCTTATTAAAAAAAAAAAGGAGGGGGAAGGGGGTGGGAGGGGGGGTTATTTGTTTGTTGTTGTTAGGCCGTTCCCATTAGCCATTTTGGACACAAAAATTAAGGAAAAAAATGACTCATTGCATTTTGAACAAATGGGAAGTGGTGCTTTATTATGGAATCTTTCTCCTGCAAATGGGAGATTTTTCAGGTAAATGGTGGGGGCCCCACCATTTAAGGCAGTTGCGCCGCGTGAGGCCCGTGCAGTTCATGCGCCCGCCTGGGTGCGTAATATTGATTTTTTTTTTTGTCAGATTTTGTTTTTCTTTTTTCTTTTTTCTTCCAGTTCATTTTCTCTTTCCTAATCACACTTACAAAATCTTCTCAAAATCTAGACCAAAATTCTAACTATTGGAGAAGGCCTTATGGATGTTACCTTGTGGAAATTAATGTTGTCATTGAAGGGGATAATAGCCCCTAGCTTGGTTCTAGTCCTTAGCCAAGTGATTGTGTTTCTGCAGACAGGCAGAAGGATGAGAGCCATATTGAGCTTAGTGGTTTCTGCTCCTCCTTTTGCAGTGCTGACACAATAGCCCATGATGTCAAAAACGGCTCTATGCTTGTATTGAATGAATTTCCAGGTGAAGAGCCCGGCGCAGATTGATAGCCACAATGCCATCACCCAGATTCTCTTCCAGTTATCCTCTATGAAATATTTCAGCTTTTTGTAGCATCTAATCAAGGGGTTGGGCTCTTTGGTTGGCTTCAGTTTCTGGCTCAGTAGCTGACTTAGAACACGACTGTTTGTGGCAAGGTTTGTTGAGTGGTTCGGCGCTTGCAGTAGTAATGTCTCCAGATTGTGTAGCTGCAGGAAATGTTACATATGATTCTTCAGTAATTAGCTTTTGGGTGACGAAAGAAACCTGCAATCATTAGCCTAGGGAAGAGCGTGTATGAGATATATCCCACATCGTGACCCTAGCTGAACTACAAGGAAGTAAACCAGCCTATATTGTCTATGGCTGATTGGTTCAAATCAAGAATGCTAATTGACGAGAAAACTCGCTATCACTACCTAAGGGTAGCTAGCTGGCAAAGGACCACAAGATGTAATCCAGCCTACATTGTGCATGGCTGACTGGTTCAAACCAAGAAAGACAACCCTTAGTCACTACCATAGGGTTGCATTAAGTAAATCCCACCTTACAAAAGGACCACAAGGGGATTAATCAACCTAGATTGCTCATGACTGATTGGTTCGAACTAAGAAGGTTAATAAGTCACTCCGATTGAGAATTAAACTTGTAACCATATGGTTAACAAGTCAACCGTCTGACCAATTAGCTGGGGTTGTCCACTTATTAACATTATATTGTACAAAGGTAGATTTACAGACCTCAATGTGTCCCATGTTATCTGGATCCAGTTCTTCCATAATGAGAGCTGCATATTCCTCAGCATTATCTTGGATTTTGGAGAGCTTATTGGCAGAAGCGCTGAGAGTGATAATCTGCAGAAATTTATTTCAGATCAAAACATAAACTATAAATTTTTCCTATCTAGCTAGTGCATTTTATGGGTTAGAAAACTAACGTACCTCTTTGACCTCTTCTTCAGTGATTCGGCCATCTGCATCTTTGTCCACCCTACATGCATTATAATAATAATTCCATTATATTCATTAACAAGTAACAACTAAACTTATGATCACATTCTAAGATTCTGTGTGTTGGATTTCTTACATGTCAAAGAAGGTTTGCAGCCTGGCATCGAAGGAAGTGTCGGTAATTTGTTGCCAGAAATCTCGCAGCTCGGCCAAGCTTATGGAGGGTGTTGTGATGCATCTTCTTCTCGCTAGAGCATCAAATAATTCATCTGCAAATTCGCCCGACTCGTTCATTCCTGCGCCGCAAATTAAACCACAAAACATTAGCTCATGATATGTGATATGTCTGGCTTGAAATTGCAGCAACAAAGGTCACATATTGTTGGGCAGATGCCTGTAAAAGATGAAGTCTAGCACCAAGTAGCTAGAGAATTGTTGGGCTGAGGCTTGAAATGGCAAGTTCAACACTTGCCTCTCGAACACTTAGTGGTATAAGGAAATAAAGTTGTCTTCACTGCTATAATTTTTAGCATATTGATAAGTGCTTGACGATTCTAGCAAGAGTAAACTGTGCACTAAGAGGTGTTGGGCGGAGGTCGGTAAGGACCATGTCCAGCACCATGTGACAAGGAAATTATTGGATGAGTTGGAGGTCTGTAAAGAATAAGTCTAGCATCATATCCTATCTAACTCTCGAAAATGTGATAGTAGTTTAAAAGGAAATAAAATTGTGTCTTTGTTACTAGCTATTAGAGCTTTTGGGGAGTAGTAAGCCCTCGATCCTAACAAGTGGTATAAAAGTTTGAGTCCCAACAAGTTAAGAATGGCTAGTGGTGCTGGGAGAGAATTGTTGGGCGGAGGCTAATAACCGCCAAGTACAGCACCATGCTGCTAGAAGTTGTGCTCTTTAATAGGAGAGGAAAATGTAACACACAGATGGAAACTAACCAATGCATTTGCCAAACAAAGACTTGGGAAGCATCCCAGCAACAGAAAGCTGAGCAAACCGGGTTTCAACGTCGGACCATCCTTCATTTCCGAGGACGTTGTTGTGAATGAACCTAAGACCTCGGAGAGCACGAGCAGCCCCGGACTTAGTCCGGTCGAGATTCTCAAGTTTCCTAGAAGAAGTGATTCTTCTGAGCTCATTGGAGACCTGCCTGAGATGCATAGACAGCTGCGACCCAAGATTATTGCGTCTCTTCTCCATCTTGCTAGCCAGCAATGCGGCTTCTTGATCACCCCCTTTAATGTTGTGGACCAAAACACCATCGTCCCGAACATCAAGCGTAATTTCAACATAGGATTCTTGGTCGAGTCTGCTGTTTTTTGCGGTGCTCACTAACGGACCGCTAAAACTAACTCGGCTGCTCCTCACGCTCCCCGTCTCCGAGTGATCGCTAGCGTATCCTTTCTCCATCTTTTCTATATGACCAATACTTTAAACAACAACAACAACAACAACAAATGATTGGGACAAATTAGTTATCTTGGTTTTCCAAGAAAACAGTAAGGGAATGTTTGGTTTTGCTTTGGATGAGAGAGATGACAAGTTTTAGGAGAATGCATGGAATGGAATGGAATGGAAGGAGCATATATTTGAGTGGGGAAGGGAGATAGGGTGGACTAGACCATCAAACCAGGGGGCGAAATTTGATAGTTTTTGAAGTTTGATTCCAACTTATGATGAGTTGTCTTTTGAGGGTGGTTGAGCCGTTGAGTCATGAGATTTTTTAAAAAAAATTTTGGTTTGAAATGTTCACGTAATTGGTCAAAAGTGGATTGTGAGAGAGGTAAGTTCCAAAAGCTTTCTCCCCTACAACAAAACTAGCTAGAGTTTGACATATGATGCACACCCATGACCCATCTCTCAATTTTACTGCGCAACATCTACTTTGAAATTTTGAGGCAAACGATGAACCTTCAAGATTGACTCCATCAATATGTTGCTAAACCTAGTGGAAACATAATAACTCATGCATTTTGGGAAAATAGTATTTTTAGAAAGTATGTTACACCGTAATAAATTTTGAAGGTGTTTAGTAGAGATCACGTACGTATTGTTGAGGGTAGAAGAAAAAGACACATTATAATCGAAAGAGATAAGTTAAATATCAATTTTAAGTTAAAAAAAAGAGGGATAATTTTGTGTCAAAGTTATTTTATTTATCTTAAAATTTATGGAATTGAAATACCATAAGGGATGTAATAGAATTGTAATTCGCTCCAACCAAATGCCATGTGGTTGTATTTAACGGCCAAATATGCATAGGATGACTACTAAATGTTTAGTACAAAAATGTTAAATGTATCATCACACAATGAGTTTAAATTTTTCTCACCCAAAAAAAAAAAGGAGTTTAAATTTTTAATTGATGTGTAAAATATCATTAAATTTTCTAAAGTAAAAAAAAGGAATATTAAAAACTATTTGGCCCATATGACTATAATATTGACAAAAACATCAATTCAACTCATATATTATTAATATAGTACACTCAATTTCATTGCATCTTTTTATTTGTTTATTTATTTATTTATCAATCTTAAGTTTTCAATATTTTAATCAATTTCGTTACTTCATCACCAATTAATCCATATTACCATTTTCACTCCTTATGCTTATGGATTATGAAAAATAAGAGAAAAAGAGGAAAATAACATTTTGGTAATTAATATAAACTTGTGGTTAAACGGCATAGTTGTGACCCTCCCAAGTAAAAGGTTACAGGTTTGATCCCCAATGGATGAAAAAAATATTGTGAGTCCATTAATTAATTATTAGCAAATGCACTTTTGAGTTTGTAATAATTTTTTTCTTAATTCTCTTTATTTTCAATCGTCAAAGAGTCAACAGTTGCCTCAGGCTCGAACCTACTCCCATCCATGTGGAAGTGCAATCCAGGTATCACTAGACCACAAGGTATTTAGCCAACATTTTCATTATGTGTGTAAATCATATTTAACACTACAATATATAAATTGCTTGCAATTTATATATGATGATCACAACTCAAATCTTATAGTTTTGACAAGATAATTTGTGTATATAATTACTTAAACAATTTATACCTTCAACTTGACAACTAGCGAGTTGAAATTTTCGTATGATATTCGTCTTCCACATGCAATTACTTAAGTTAGACTATATATTAAGCATTTGTGTGCATCATTGAGAGGCCAATAAGAATTTATTCAGAAGCTTCGGTTTGAAAGAGTTCCTTGTATGAACCTAAAAAATAATTAAAATACATTTTAAATTAATCAAAACTTAATGTATATGACAATTGAATATCGAGGGTTCTCATATTATAATATCAAAAAGTAAATAAGTGGTAATAGGTAGATGAAATTAAATGATTCGATGTTGGTTTCCAACAACGTATCTGATATCTCTAATTTGAGTCTTGATAATATAGTTATTTTGAAATTCATAAGAGAGTATTTTGTCACCTTTGAATTTATAAGGTTTGTGTATCTTACTCGAAAAAAATATGTGATCAGACAAAAAAAAAAAAAAAGATGTAAAAAAGAAGAAGAAGAAGAAGAAGAATGGAGGCTAAGAATTTATGAAGCAACTAGTTTACGGCAGAAACCATTGACCTCTTGGCAAGCCCACGGGTTATATTCACTGTTCTAACACACCTACTGCCATTTGGTAGGACTAATAAATTAAAATATTACTGCTTCTATTATTGAATCCGTGAAGTTCTGAATCCTGCCAAGTTTGGAGTAATACCAAATCTTATTATTTTAGCAAACTTACAGTTCCATCTTATCCATTGACACGTACGTACCCAACCAAACCTTAACCTAAGGTGGCAACAAGTTGGAGATATTAACAATATTTTCAACTATTTTTGTCAAACGTTAGAGTAATCTCAAAAGATTGATTTTTTGTTTGGTATTTGCAGGAATATGTATGAAAGAAAAGGAAGAGAGAAAATGAAAAATAAAATAAAATAAAATAAAAAATATGACAAAAAGGAAAAAGAAAAAAAAAATCTCTCACGCACCCACTGCACCCTGGCACAACATCAGGTGCTCCAGTCGCGCACTTGCATAGTCTAGTTTACTTTTAATTATTTTTAATGAGACTCACAAAAATTTTGTATTTGCAGGAATAAAAACCCCTCAAAAACCCTTTCCCCAACCCATTTAAAAATAAATAAATAAATAAAACAACCTTTTTTTGAAAGCAAAAAAAAAAAAAAACTAAATTTTTTGTTCTACAAAAAATCTTCAAAGAATCACTGATGTGGTTGCCCTTATTACAACCTTTCTTCATTACATTAATCTTAACTAATTAATTAGTCAAAAACTTGGTGGGTGGTTATTAGCAAGTTGAAGTTTTTTGGAGTAAGAAGTTGGAAACAGTTTCATCCTTAGGTTCATTGAGACTGAATCTCTTGATTTGAGTAAACAAATAGTCAGGTCAAAGTTTGGGTTAATACCAATTAATTTGTGGCAGACCCTAATGATGATTTTAGGTATTAAATTTGGGGGGGTGGGGACGACAGTATAATAAGATGAGACTTGAATAACGAAGTTGTCAATTCATAATTACATGGAGATTATTAAGAATTTTCTTCTTTCAACTCAACTGTTCAATGATCAAAGAGTGATGATTTCACAAGTCATACTTTACTTTTTTTTTTTTTTTACTACAACCATCCGATACAAATTTCTTTCACAGGCAGGTCATATCTTCCCCTTTTTTTTTTCTTTACCTGTCTAATACAAATTAGTTAAAGGTATTTGATTGACAAAACGTTAAATTACCATTAAAAATAAATTATTGAAAATATCATTTTTTTTTTGAAAGGAAAATATCATATATTTTTATTAGGAATGTGTTCAACACATGTTGGGTACGTAATTGTATTGATAGAAAATAGGGATGGATTATGCACCAAATATATTGTGGACTAGAGTTTATTTTGCATGGTGGACCCTAGTCCAAAATGACGTCGTGTTGTATATTAAATGTCAACTAGTTTATCATATTTAATAAAATATCATGTATTATGTTTATAATATTGTTTTATATGTCCATAAACATAAATCTTAATGTATATAACTAACACTAAAATAAATGCACATCATATGTATTCACATTCATTCTATAGTAGATTCATAATGTTCATTATATATGTTCATAAATATAAAGCAACGTATATAAACAATATATATACTATAGGCGCTTCATATTTAATAAGATTTTTCATGTATTATGTTCATAACATTTAATTTGTTCTATATGTTCATAAACCTAAACATTAATGTACATAAACATTTAAACTAAATATACATTATGGGTGTGTTTGGTTGGTAGGTTTAGGCATAAAGAATGGGTATGAAAGTGATTGCTTGTGTTTGGTTGATAGGTTTTGTGAATTCTACTATGGGTTTGGAATACCCCATTAATGAGAAAATCCATACCCTTATTAAATAAGGGTTTCATCTCCCTTCCTCCTTTCTTCCCTAACTAATAATAATCAATCCCATTCCACCCAACTACCAAACATGCTAAATACTTTCACCAAAACCCATTACCATTACCAGGTATTTGATACCTATTCCGATTCCGATTCCCATATGAGAACCAAACACACCCTATATGTATTTTCATTCATTCGCTCTATAGTATGTTCATATATAATGTTCCTTTTATATGTTCATAAAAAGAAAGCTTAATACATAAACATTCATATAGAGGACACGGTGTCGGGGGGATATCACCGTTGTCAGGATTAAGATGATGGGGATGATGAGTTGCAAGTGGAAAAACGAAAGTGTCATCAACAAAACAAAACTTGTTTCTTCCTTTCAATTAGGGTCATTGCAAGGGATCAAGAATAACAGTTACGTTGTTGATGCCTGTGAGATGGTTGGCAACAAGAATAGTGCCTGTGTCATGTGAGGAATGGAGGAAATAAGGGTTCTTGATGTTAACATGAGTAGCATTTGACGGTAGTACGATAATGGGAGGAGTTAATGTTTTAGTTGAGAGAGAATGTAATGGATGAATATAATAATGTTGGAACATGATAATTATTTAACAAAAGAGAGATGAAAAAAGTATTGCACAGGAAGAATGAAGAAGATACTCTACCAAGGAAGAATTGTAATATATTATCCATGTGTTTATTGATAAACATGTAAAGAGGTATATATATACAAATAAAAAATTAAAAAAAAAAAACTAACAGTAATAAATAATGAGTAAAGAAACTTTGGATGAAGTTGGTATAGCCTCAGGCTAGTCATAAACCTATATAAATCCTCCATCTGTTTTAGCAAAAATATAATGTGAACATGGATTTGCAAGAACATTATATATAGGGGTGAGGAATACATGGTCTTTTAAGAAATTTTTGGGCCCACCACCTTTAGTGGGCAAAAGAAAAAAGGAAATTTTTAAGTTTTATTAAACGTCAAGTGAATAATGTTACACATGTCTTAACTAGAGTAGTTTATTCTATATGTTTGAATGTTATTCTTAGTTTGATGTCCCACCTCTTATCATCTTTGATAGTTTGAGACTTGATTTGAACTAATGAAATTTGGTGCTTTTACTTTCAAAAAAATTTAAAGATATAAAGACAGTTCGCAAAGCAAGAGGCCAACTAGAGCAACAAGATTTTGTAGAGATCTTAGAGGGGAGTTTCATACTCATATTATTTGCTCAATTACCATTTCAAATGGATGGTCATAGTTTTGAACTTGTGGTGAAGACTTCAATTCTTTAAGCTAAAAATGTTTTTTATATATGTACATATATATATAGATTTTGGTTCAGGTGCGGCCGTGCGGTCACACACCACTCAATGTTACGAAATACACCATTCAATGTTAAGAAACACACCACAATGAAACACATCACAATGTTTAAGAAACACACCATAATACATATTTATGTGGTGTGTTTCTTAACATTGAGTGGTGTATTTCATAACATTGAGTACTGTGAACCGCACGGCCGCACCTGAACCTGACCATATATATATATACACAAAATTTTAAAGAATAATGAGTGTTTAAAAAAAATTACCCGAGTAAACTTCTTTTTTCTTCATAAATAGACAATAGTCCATTAATAAAATATGATGATATATATCAATAGAAAACATGAATTGATAGAAGACATACAATGATCACACATACACATGCATATATTATGGCTGCTGCAGAGTATAGAAACAAATATCCCTCCCCCATTATCCAACAGGACGATGGATACAATAATAGAACAGTCCCTAGCTTCAATTCCCTTAGCTTCCCTTAAATGTCTCTATACTTGGCACACTCAATAGGAACAGTAGGGTATCTGGCCTTGTCATAGCAGTAATTGTAGACGGTGTATTTCTGGCGAACCCATCGGAGTCTCCTGTACTGCTCGGCGTCTAGGTCTTGGAATGCTTTCTGGTCCCACCATCTCTTGCCAACTGTGTTGCACACCTGGACTTCTTGTGGGGTAGAGGCCATGCAGCCGTCCACGTGGAAGGACGTGTAGGATGCTATGAAGGGTGCTTTGGACCAGTCGGTCTTCTCCAGGCCTCCCCTGGTGGCCCAATCGTCGGCGTTCCACAGGCTGGAGTAGAGCTTCATGGGCTGGTTGAAGGGAAACCGAAGACCCAAATCCTTCGAGTTCTTGAAGATCCTAATGGGTACATCGTCCACTAAGAACCTGCATGCATTCCACGGCCCAACCTTAGCTTTTTTGTTACAACTTACAACTAATAATAAATTAAAGTCCACGCCCCAAGGCTCATCAACTCTATTATCATATATATCCCTCCCAAAAGTATAAGTGTAGCACTATTCATTTTTGAGTGACCAGAGAAATCTGCAATTACTACTTAAGGTAAATTTTACCTTATAATCTTAGTAAGCAAAAAATCACACAAAGGTAAGCCAGTTTAGAATGCTCATAATTGATCAGCTCAAAGTAAGAGGACCAATAGATCACTCTCACTAGGAGTGAAACATAGAACTTTATTATTACCAAATCAATAATCTGACCAACTTGACTAGAGTTGCCTCAGTGTAGCATTATTATTTGATTTATCAAAAAGTGCTCAAAGTGAAGAGCAACAAGACCAATAGACTGCATGTTGGGCGGAAGTCAGATAAAGGGTCAAGTCCATCAAATGATGGTTAGGACGATTGTTCGGTAGAGGCTAGTAAAGGGCTAAATTCAAAATTTTGTCTTTTGAAAATGTAATGATAGTCTATAAGAAAATAAAATTACACCTTTGCTATTTACTATAGCTTTTTGAAGTAGTAATAAATTTTTGATACCAATATTTATGAGAAGGTAAAAGTACAACAAACTTGGCTCAGAGTAGTGTACCATTATTCTTAAGTATAATGACATTATGAGCTTTTAAAGCGTTCTATTTTTTTACTCAAAACCTTTTTTATAAAGCATACCAAGACAAACACAATAGGGTTATGTACAAATATATCACTGCAAAGGGAATCTTGAAAACAACAAAAGTTGTGGTGGGGTTTCACGAAAGCTGTTTCCTTAATGTTTTTCTACATACAAACATATAAGAATCAATTTCAAATTGATTTACAATCTTGAAATTATTTATATATATATGGACTATTGCCTCCCCTTAAATTTTCAACCTGATTAATTCATCAACTCTGATAAAGGTGCATTATTACAGTACGTTTTTTAGGTGAACAGACATAAATATCCGTATCATCATTTATAGGTGAAAAACAAATCGAGATTTTAATTGGTCAGGACCACTTTATAAAATTATTGAAAATTTTTACCAATGCCAGAACATATCTTCATATATTAATCAATAAATTTTAGTTGGCTACATAAGAGTTTTTATTTTTACTCTTTCATTGTACATATTCTCTTTCATATTTATGCTTCAAACCAATTTTTTTTTTTTTATTTCGTACTCTTATAAGCTTTAAATTTAATTTTCTCTTATTTAATACTGTGTAATACTTTTAATAATATTTTAAATATATAATTTTATATATTAATGTTAAACTTAATATTATAAAAATAATAATTTTAATCAATCTCGTTAATCGAGCTAGACACATAAAATTGAAACAGTACTAGTACAAATGTTGAAGTCAAATTTAAAAATTATAATTTGTATTTCTTCTATTTTATTTTACCTATCATATTTGCTAATCCCTAGTCAGATGTGCTCTCTTTTTTTTTGGCTTTTATATATATATATATATATATATATACTACTGACTCAGTTAAAATACAATATCTGTTCATAATTACTTTCTTAACCTACTAAAGTACAAAGAGTCAATATTTGAGACTCGAACCCACCACCTTTCATATGAGATGCAACCGGGTGCTATTAGACCACGAGGTCTTCGCACACTAATATTAAACTTAATACTTTGAAAAATTTTAATTAAAAACAATTCCAGTTAAATCTCGGAGACACATAAAATGGGATGGGGATAGTAGTTTTTAAAATAAAGGCAATAAATAAATGAATAAAGAATAGTGGGCAAATATGGTTTTTTACCATGACCAAGCAGTGTGAACAGACCAAGTCACCACCAACCAGTTTGAAGATAGCAAGGAAGCACCAATCAAGGAAAAATTAAAGGAGGAAAGAAACTTACACAATACAGTACATGTTCCAAAGAACAGAGTAGGAGTGGAAGCCTTTGGTAGGGTCAAACCAAAGGTAAATCCTCTGTTCTCTGTTCCCCTTGCCTCCGGTGAACACATTGGTCTGAAGTATGTATGGCTGCCCTGTCCTGTTTCCCAAGAACTCAAAATCTATCTCGTCGTGCTCCGCATTGTTCGACGATAACTGCCACAAAATCATCCAATTTTTAATCAACTAATCTCAATGTTTTAGACAATAGACCGAAGAAGAAGAACAGCTAATCTGTGACCCAGTCAAAATGGCTAAGGATACAAATTTGTAATCATAAAGTCAGGAATTTGAACCTCAAACGTCCTAGTTTGAGCCAATCAGTTATGGGTAATTAAGACTGATTTAATTTCACGTGTAATCTTTTGTCACTTATAGTCAAAAAGTGAGACTTATTACCCAATACACAGGACACTGATTGCGGATTTTCTCGTCACTCCACCCAAAAAGAGAAATGAAAAATGGGTACATCTTAATCCCACACTTATAGTCAAAAAGTAAGACTTATTACCCAATACACAAGTCAATGATTGTAGGTTTTCTCGTTACTCCACCGAAAAAGAAAAATGGAAAATGGGTACATCGTAATCCCAAGGATACAAACTCGTAATCATAATATTACGAATTCGAAGCCCAGTCTTCTTAGTTTGAGCTTTTTTATTATAAATAATTTAGACTGATTTATTTTTATACAGTTTTTTGTATGCTAAGGCCACAAAGCAATTAAACAGTGCACACCATTAAATAGTGACAACGGGTTTTCATCCGATAGGAAAATGAAGAAGAAGATACATACATAGAATGCTGTGACAACACCAGCTGAGTCTCCTCCAACAAGCTTCATCCTCATGCTGAAATGCCCAAACTGGTAGGAGTTTTTGGACTGAAACCCAGTCCCTTTAACCCAAAACAAAACACAAAAAAAGGGATGAGATTCAGATCTAAACTTTTTTAAATTGGAATAAAGAGGGTAAAGAACAGTACAGCACCTGTGTTCCTGTCAAGAACAAGATCCACAGATCGGCCGCCATTGATGTACTTGATGTGGTCTGCAGCCCAAGTTGGGACATAGTTCGTGGAGAATGGAACATCCACTGGTCTCCTGGGTGCCATACAATGAACACCTAGTCCTATGTTGATGAACACTAAGCCCAGAAATATGAGTTTGCCCACCATTTTTGCCAAACCTATATATCTGTCCACCACCACTGTCTATTGGAGAACAGCTCTTTTAAGTAACTTCTATAAATAGCTTAGAAAAGCAAGCTTGAGCGTGGTGTATATATACTAATGAGCTGATGAACAACCCCGTTATATTCCTTTTCTTTTTTTTTTTTTTTTTTTTTNCGTACCGATTTATCAAAATAAGTATTTCATTATTTTCACTATATATGACTGTGGTTAAGTTCTGGTTCACGGTTCAACAATTATTTAATTTTATTTTTTCCGTTCTAAACCGTAACCAGAACCGTCCATACTATTTCGGTATGATTGCTACAGTGTTTGGTTAGGTTCGAACCGAATCGTGATCATCCATACATATAAGTAATAATTTGTTGGAGAAGAAAAATAAATGAAATAATTATTTTTAATGGTAACAATGTCAATTTAACATTTCAGGGAGAAAAACTACCACTTTAATAACACATGGGGAAAAAGTGCTATATGCACATAACATAGGGGGAAAAAGTATCATTTTCCTTATTCTATAATATGTATTATATGTCCTATTTTTTAATAAATAATATTAGTGTTAATTTTTGTTAATAAATGTAATGTTCCGGTTTTTAAAATATTTTTGAATAAATTAGTGAAAATTATATTCTTGAATAAATAAACATACACCTATAAATAAATCAATTTGAAATTATTATTAATCAAAAGTAATTTTTCACATCAATAAAATTTAATTGAGTTAATTCCATTTTTGGTCCTAGATATATTGATGTCATTCCACTTTTAGTCCTTTTTTTTTCAAAACATCCCATTATGGTCATAGTATTATTGTGGCATGACCATTTTTGGTCCTTTATCAACAAAATCGTTAAAATTCTCATAAATAGGGATTTTTTTTTCAAAAAAGTAAAAATAAAAATATAGCAGATCAACTTACTTTGTAAAAAATAGATCAAAATGCCCCTGTATTTAACGTCATTTTAACGATTTTGTTGAAGGAGGACCAAAAATGGTCATGCCACAATAATACTAAGACCAAATGTGGATGTTTTAATAAAAAAGGACTAAAAGTGGACTACCACCTATAAATCTAGGACCAAAAATGGAATTAACTCAAATTTAATTTGACAAATATACATTTGATGGGGATATTGGGTGTGGGCTTTATTTATTGGGCTTGTGATGGTGGGCCGGGTTGAGGGGTCCACGGAAAAGCGAGGCCCTGGTCGGTCAGGGTGCCGCCGACGGGGCGCCGGCGTGCCGGCGGGGGCGCTGGCAGCGCCCGGTCATGGCGCGCCCAGCGCACCCGGTGCGTGGCCGGGCCGTGACCTGGCGCCCCCCTCCGTGCCGGCGGTGCTATAGGGGGGGGGGTCGAGTGGGGTAGCATGCAGGGTGAGGTGCGTGGACCACGTGGCACAAGGAACTGGAGTGAGATCTTGGAGCGTACGCGTGGGTGAATCTGAGAGGGGGGGAGCCAATATAAATTGAGGGGTCCGGGTATTCATCAGACACATAAAAAACACGGCAAATACTACGGTCTAGTGGTACCGCTTCTTACTTTCAACCCCTTGTCGCGGGTTCGATTCTTGTAGTTACTTTTGTAACCGCCTGGGCTCTAGTATGTTAGACCCGGCTTCCCATATCCAGTTTATGGTGGACTCGATCCGTTAAAACCATCAATATTAATCATATTTTATCATATTAAGTAAAATTATAAATATATAAATTAAAAAAAATTTAACAATAAATATAGAATTAATACAAATTTATGTCCCGAAATCATAGGAATGCGATGAATGACAAAATATTTTTTAAAAAAAACTTTAAATGGTAGTCGAGTTTTCGTTAAGTATGTATTAATTTAAAACTAAATATACAAAAAATGCACTATTATATTTGCATGTTCAATAGAAATTTTAAAATTTGTGAATCTAAATACAAAAATTCATGCATCACAATCACAATAACAATAATAATAATAATAATAATAATAATAATAATAATAATAATAATAATAATAATAATAATAGTCCCAACTCCCAGGAAATAGAATTAGAATGGTCATGGGGTGTGTTGGTATAATTAAGGGACAACGTAGAAGGGCTGTTTCCAGCTACGAGGGCGCGTGTTCACGTGCCATAATATCGCGTGAACGTTTCCTCGGTGTTCGAGAAGGCAGATCTCTTCTGCATGCTTCCGCTGATTGCTCCCCCAACTCCTCTTTTGATTTGATGCTTTTTCTGTTCTCAATATTCCTGAATTGTTTTTCAATTGTAAATGTAATATCTAGTTTTTAATTTGAATTAATTTGATCTTTAAATTATTTAAAATTTTATCAATTAAATTTTGTTAAGAACATCTTTAATAGTGGAGTTATTTCACGGTTATTGAACAATTTTTGGATGTGTGATTAAAAAAAAATGAGAAAGAATGAAAAAAAAAACAAAACTGAATATAAAATAATAATAATTATCTGAATTGTCATGCGTGCTTGACGCGCCCAGCAAGCACGTGCAGTGTTGGGCGCCTGCTGTGCGCATTCGCGCACAACAATTATTACTTTGTTTAATTTTTCTTTTTCTTGGGACGATAAATATTTCTTCATTTGCTCCACCTTTCTCTCTCTTAATTTCTCTATCTTTCATGTGACAAATAATCTGACATGAACATAAAAAAAACCTCTGATAGTGATGCTCAAAGTCATTAAAATATGATCTTATTTTTAAAATTTTATTAATTTGATCTCAAATATTTAATTGACAAAATTTTAATCCATTCAATGATCAAATTAATTAAAATTGAAAAATAAAAATCACATCACAACTAAAAATCAATTAAAAAACCAGAATAATGATCCCTTATTGCTCTCTATTGACCTTTTCTCACCTCTTTCCACTTTCATTATTCAACCTTTAATCCAATCATAATAAACAAAAGAGTCATTTCCATTTTTGGTCCTAGTGTTATTGGGGAATTGTCAATTTTAGTCCACCTCATTAATTTTTGCCATATTGCGGTCAGTCTTATTTAGTCCTTGCCACTTTTAGTCCACCGTTAAAATTTTCGTCAAATGGCCGTCCAAAATAGGGGTGTTTTTAGTGTTTTCATGCTTTGGCAATGCCCTAATAACAGTAAGACCAAAAATGGAAATGACTCTAAACAAAAGTACGATTAAAAGAGCCAAGAAAGTAACATGTTTGGTTCGTAAACAATTGCAAAACCCGGAATGAAAAAAAATATTTCATAATAAACTAAAGTATGATTGAAAGAGCCAAGAAATCAACATGTTTGGTTCTTAAACAATTGAAAAACCTGGAATGAAAAATAATATTTTTCTTTGTAACTAAAAATACTATTGTAATAGAGTCAATAGTACTAAAAAAAAAAATACTCATCTCTTTCCAAAAATTTATTATCCTTTTTTATTATACTCACAAATTTATGAGAATATATTTAATATATTAATTAAGTTATATATATTTTTATTTTTGTTCATGATAAATGCACAATAATCTCTTTCCTATAATGAATATAATAGGCTTTTAAGGGTGTTTTTGGACTTTTGAATAAAAAAATAGTAAATGATGTATTTATATGAAGTGACATTTTTTGCCAATGACCTTATTGTTTAGTGGCATGAAGTGCAGTTGTTATATCGTGGACCATGATAAAAAAAATGACATCGTTTCTTTAAGTGAAGAAACGACAACCGTCACATCTTAACGGAACTCCGTAACTGAAACTACAGTTCATCTCAAACGATATTGCCTCACATTTGTTTTTATATTATCAAATAAAATGTAGTTATATCAAAATGAAACTGTAGTTGTGTTGAAAGGAAACTGTAGTGTATATAAAATGAAATTGAATAACAGTTTATATTGTCTAATGAAACTGTAGTTATATTGAAATGATACTGCAATTGTGTTGAAAGGAAACTGAATAACAGTTTCACATATTTGAGTGTATAATGTCGAATGAAACTATAGTTATATCGAAAAGAAACTGAATATGTTATACACATAGAGTTACGTACTTTTTGCGGAACGGCGCGGAACGGGTGTCATTTCTGGCATTTATTCTCATTAATCAAAACAACGTCGTTTTGATGCATGGACTACCATGCATTGTGGACCGTGGTCCACAATAAAATTTGCACAAGAAGTAGCTTTTTCAAATGGGATATCATGGGTTTGAGCCTCATCAGTGGGAGCAGTATTGACTTTTTGTACACCATTAGGTGTGGTGCATTTTTGCATACTTAATAGTGAATCCCCACCGACCGTACACGAAAAGCATTGTTCGCATTTCAACTAGTATATATGAGAAGTGTTGAATAATTGAATCGTCTATCTTGAATGATCAATGGCAAGAAAATAAAAGAAAAAAGGTCATAATATTTATAAAATTAACCACCTTTTTTGTTTCTTTTTCCCTTTTTTATTTTTTAAATTTTCCAACAATTAAATCTAGGTCTAGCATTACACCAAAAAATATAAAAAATCCAGGTCTTGCATTTGTACATACCTCTCACGGGGAGCATTAATATTTAATACTCATGGGAGTCTTAGAAAGTAAAGGAAATGCATCCTGAAACTTAATTTAATTACATAAACTATCTTGAAGCATTTTTGAATAGCTTTTAGAAATCATTTGCAGAGTGTTTGGTTGGATGAAGGAATCAGCGTCTAAAGTAGTACAATAATTTTTTGTCAGATGTATTTTTAAAGTTTTCACACTCGAAAGCGTGGTATAAATGAGTTTTAGATTTATATATATATAATTTTGATGAATAAATTTTGTGTAAGAGCGTTTCATGTAAACTATGTAATACTTTTTATTAACTCATAAAATAAAATATTGTCTTTTTTTTTTTTGAAAAACAAAAAAATATTGTCTTTTAGTTAAAAAGTATTACACATCTTACACAAATTAAATCTTTATTTAATTCTAATACATTTCTAGAAGTCATACCCCATGAAGTATTTTAAATATAGCAAACTTAATTATTTACACAAAATTTTATATCCAAATGTGTACATAATATTATGATTTCATTGTACATTCAATTATATTTATTAACAACTTATAAATTGATTAGTCTCATAATAAACTAGTTTTTTTTTTTGAGTTCTACTGAGTCGGTTACAATGTACATCCATTTAATCTAGGATAACCCTATTTCTACCTTTGTAATAAAATAATGTTTCTAGTGTTTTTTTTTTTTTTTGAATAATACCAAATATATTAATTAAATAATGGTTTCTAATGGTTTCTCTTGATGAGCTATTTGTGAATTCTTCTATATCTTTTTAAAAGCGGGGGTTAATGATCAATTATGATACCGCGGTCTAGGTTCTATCTTGTAGGGTTGATCTTCGTCTAAAATGATGCCATTTGTAATTTATAGAACGATGTTTTTATTGGTGCTATTTTTTTGAGCAATCAGCAGAAACAACTTTGGTACTAGATTTACATAATCTATTAATCACATATTCACATGTATATAATATGTTAACTTTGAGTAGATGATCTGTTAACTACATATTATAAAATCAATACATTAAGGGTGTGTTTGGTTCACCCATGGGAATTGGAATCATAATAGGAATCAAATACTTAGTAATGGTAATGAGTTTTGGTGAAAGTATTTGCATGTTTGGTAGTAGGGTAGAATTTGAATGATTATCAATATTGATGTTTAGTTATGTATGACCCTATAATGAGAATAAAGGTTTAAAAATGCAAAAATAAAAAATCAAGACAATTGATCGTAATATAATGACATCCAAAGCACCAATATGAACAAAAACAATCAAAACAAAAATCTAAAAACACTAATCCAAACTTAAAAATCATATTACCAATAAGATGGATCAGAATGATATCTATTTTTAATTAGAGAATGAGGTTTTTAATTGAAGGGATAATCAAATCCTATAGTTCTGTTCTAAAAAGTTGTCAACCAAACACTAACTATCTATATGATTTTGATTCTCATTCCTGATGTGTAAACCAAACACACCCTAAGTGTATAATAAAAACTTGCTAATTTTCAACTAAACATCTATTAGAATTATACAATAATCATGATTATATGTCAAACACTCAATTTATGACTCTCTAACTTTAAGTTTATTTACGTATATTTCATATATTATGAACTTAGAACAATACTAGAATTACTCGACATGATACATTTATAGTTAATAGATTATGTATTTATAGATGTAAGTTTATTTACATACTGTTGTTTTACGGCTGTGCTTCAACCATTTCGGCTGGCTAATACTACCGTAGAACTCTAAAAAATTTATTGAGGAAAAAATATGCAAGTATAACATGGAAAATGCTTAAACTTGCGTTAAGTTCAGAACCCTTGGCATTGAGACACCATGTGGGTATTTATACAAGAATAATAGGTTTAAGTAAGGAAATATGAGAGAATCTTAACAAAAATAACTTGGGCCAAAATCTGGAATAGAAAAGAATCTCTAAAAATCCGCCATAAATGCTGATTCTACACGATCACCGCCTTTTTGGGGCGCACCCGGTCGGGCACCGCTTCCCGACTGCTTGCGGAGACTGGGCCGCGCAAGTCATTTGACCCGGGCCACACATCGCGATGAGCTGGTCAGTCAACGGGCTCCAGATACCGATTTCTTTGGGTCGGGGACCCCAATCGGGGTATCCATCACATACAATTAACAATTACGTACTTACTGCAAAAGTGAATGCTTGTCAAAAAGAAATATAAGAAAAAAAAAGTCGCGCTAATTTAAACAAAATGACAGGGTATACAGTATAATATAAGGTGGATCTTGATTCTTGAATCCTGATCCACAATATAATTTGCGGATAATAATGGTTAAGGTAATCTCTTCACATTTAATATTTTTAGTACAAATATAAAATATGAAAAATTACACTTTTGTCCATAAGTTATACGATAATTGTAAATATGTCCCTAAATGTAGATCATGTTCTCTTTTCGTCCCTAAGTTATTATTGGCGTTGCACTTTTCATCTCTTTATTAATTAAACATTAGGGGCAAAATTTGCAACTTTAGTATAACTCATGGACGAAAAGTGAGCACGGAATGTTAATAAAAAGACAAAAAATGCAATGCAATGATAACTTAGGGGCAAAAAGTGAACACGACCAACACTTAGGGATAGTTCTACAATTACCTTATAATTTAGAGAAGAAAAGTTTAATTTTTCCTATAAAATAATTTAAAAAATAATGCATAGTTGAGCAGGACCCTTCCAAGAAATTTGACTTAAAAGTATAATGAAAATCAACAAGAAATATTTGGTCTATTAAATGGAATAATAAAGATTCAAAGTCTTAAATAATTCTTGAAAGAACATGGTGTCAGGTGTGTGTAATTAAATTATTTTAGGTAATTAAAATTTTAATAATAAAAAATTAGTGGTAAGTGGTGACAGAGGGTTTCGATATTAAAAAAAGAATAAGGGTCAAATAGGCCACCGAACTACACAAGAAACTGCAATTAGGCCATCGAACTAAAAATCAATGCAATTGGGTCATTGAACTACACAAATCCATGCAAATTAACTCAAAGTGACTTGTTTGACTTGATCTTCCGGTTACCAACTTTAAAAATAATATTTTAAAATAATTTTAAATTAATTAATTTAAAATTATTTTAAAATATTATTTTTAAAGTTGGTAACCGGAAGATCAAGTCAAACAAGTCACTTTGAGTTAATTTGCATGGATTTGTGTAGTTCAATGACCCAATTGCATTGATTTTTAGTTCGATGGCCTAATTGCAGTTTCTTGTGTAGTTCGGTGGCCTATTTGACCCTTATTCTTTTTTTAATATCGAAACCCTCTGTCACCACTTACCACTAATTTTTTATTATTAAAATTTTAATTACCTAAAATAATTTAATTACACACACCTGACACCATGTTCTTTCAAGAATTATTTAAGACTTTGAATCTTTATTATTCCATTTAATAGACCAAATATTTCTTGTTGATTTTCATTATACTTTTAAGTCAAATTTCTTGGAAGGGTCCTGCTCAACTATGCATTATTTTTTAAATTATTTTATAGGAAAAATTAAACTTTTCTTCTCTAAATTATAAGGTAATTGTAGAACTATCCCTAAGTGTTGGTCGTGTTCACTTTTTGCCCCTAAGTTATCATTGCATTGCATTTTTTGTCTTTTTATTAACATTCCGTGCTCACTTTTCGTCCATGAGTTATACTAAAGTTGCAAATTTTGCCCCTAATGTTTAATTAATAAAGAGATGAAAAGTGCAACGCCAATAATAACTTAGGGACGAAAAGAGAACATGATCTACATTTAGGGACATATTTACAATTATCGTATAACTTATGGACAAAAGTGTAATTTTTCATATTTTATATTTGTACTAAAAATATTAAATGTGAAGAGATTACCTTAACCATTATTATCCGCAAATTATATTGTGGATCAGGATTCAAGAATCAAGATCCACCTTATATTATACTGTATACCCTGTCATTTTGTTTAAATTAGCGCGACTTTTTTTTTCTTATATTTCTTTTTGACAAGCATTCACTTTTGCAGTAAGTACGTAATTGTTAATTGTATGTGATGGATACCCCGATTGGGGTCCCCGACCCAAAGAAATCGGTATCTGGAGCCCGTTGACTGACCAGCTCATCGCGATGTGTGGCCCGGGTCAAATGACTTGCGCGGCCCAGTCTCCGCAAGCAGTCGGGAAGCGGTGCCCGACCGGGTGCGCCCCAAAAAGGCGGTGATCGTGTAGAATCAGCATTTATGGCGGATTTTTAGAGATTCTTTTCTATTCCAGATTTTGGCCCAAGTTATTTTTGTTAAGATTCTCTCATATTTCCTTACTTAAACCTATTATTCTTGTATAAATACCCACATGGTGTCTCAATGCCAAGGGTTCTGAACTTAACGCAAGTTTAAGCATTTTCCATGTTATACTTGCATATTTTTTCCTCAATAAATTTTTTAGAGTTCTACGGTAGTATTAGCCAGCCGAAATGGTTGAAGCACAGCCGTAAAACAACAGTATGTAAATAAACTTACATCTATAAATACATAATCTATTAACTATAAATGTATCATGTCGAGTAATTCTAGTATTGTTCTAAGTTCATAATATATGAAATATACGTAAATAAACTTAAAGTTAGAGAGTCATAAATTGAGTGTTTGACATATAATCATGATTATTGTATAATTCTAATAGATGTTTAGTTGAAAATTAGCAAGTTTTTATTATACACTTAGGGTGTGTTTGGTTTACACATCAGGAATGAGAATCAAAATCATATAGATAGTTAGTGTTTGGTTGACAACTTTTTAGAACAGAACTATAGGATTTGATTATCCCTTCAATTAAAAACCTCATTCTCTAATTAAAAATAGATATCATTCTGATCCATCTTATTGGTAATATGATTTTTAAGTTTGGATTAGTGTTTTTAGATTTTTGTTTTGATTGTTTTTGTTCATATTGGTGCTTTGGATGTCATTATATTACGATCAATTGTCTTGATTTTTTATTTTTGCATTTTTAAACCTTTATTCTCATTATAGGGTCATACATAACTAAACATCAATATTGATAATCATTCAAATTCTACCCTACTACCAAACATGCAAATACTTTCACCAAAACTCATTACCATTACTAAGTATTTGATTCCTATTATGATTCCAATTCCCATGGGTGAACCAAACACACCCTTAATGTATTGATTTTATAATATGTAGTTAACAGATCATCTACTCAAAGTTAACATATTATATACATGTGAATATGTGATTAATAGATTATGTAAATCTAGTACCAAAGTTGTTTCTGCTGATTGCTCAAAAAAATAGCACCAATAAAAACATCGTTCTATAAATTACAAATGGCATCATTTTAGACGAAGATCAACCCTACAAGATAGAACCTAGACCGCGGTATCATAATTGATCATTAACCCCCGCTTTTAAAAAGATATAGAAGAATTCACAAATAGCTCATCAAGAGAAACCATTAGAAACCATTATTTAATTAATATATTTGGTATTATTCAAAAAAAAAAAAAAACACTAGAAACATTATTTTATTACAAAGGTAGAAATAGGGTTATCCTAGATTAAATGGATGTACATTGTAACCGACTCAGTAGAACTCAAAAAAAAAAACTAGTTTATTATGAGACTAATCAATTTATAAGTTGTTAATAAATATAATTGAATGTACAATGAAATCATAATATTATGTACACATTTGGATATAAAATTTTGTGTAAATAATTAAGTTTGCTATATTTAAAATACTTCATGGGGTATGACTTCTAGAAATGTATTAGAATTAAATAAAGATTTAATTTGTGTAAGATGTGTAATACTTTTTAACTAAAAGACAATATTTTTTTGTTTTTCAAAAAAAAAAAAGACAATATTTTATTTTATGAGTTAATAAAAAGTATTACATAGTTTACATGAAACGCTCTTACACAAAATTTATTCATCAAAATTATATATATATAAATCTAAAACTCATTTATACCACGCTTTCGAGTGTGAAAACTTTAAAAATACATCTGACAAAAAATTATTGTACTACTTTAGACGCTGATTCCTTCATCCAACCAAACACTCTGCAAATGATTTCTAAAAGCTATTCAAAAATGCTTCAAGATAGTTTATGTAATTAAATTAAGTTTCAGGATGCATTTCCTTTACTTTCTAAGACTCCCATGAGTATTAAATATTAATGCTCCCCGTGAGAGGTATGTACAAATGCAAGACCTGGATTTTTTATATTTTTTGGTGTAATGCTAGACCTAGATTTAATTGTTGGAAAATTTAAAAAATAAAAAAGGGAAAAAGAAACAAAAAAGGTGGTTAATTTTATAAATATTATGACCTTTTTTCTTTTATTTTCTTGCCATTGATCATTCAAGATAGACGATTCAATTATTCAACACTTCTCATATATACTAGTTGAAATGCGAACAATGCTTTTCGTGTACGGTCGGTGGGGATTCACTATTAAGTATGCAAAAATGCACCACACCTAATGGTGTACAAAAAGTCAATACTGCTCCCACTGATGAGGCTCAAACCCATGATATCCCATTTGAAAAAGCTACTTCTTGTGCAAATTTTATTGTGGACCACGGTCCACAATGCATGGTAGTCCATGCATCAAAACGACGTTGTTTTGATTAATGAGAATAAATGCCAGAAATGACACCCGTTCCGCGCCGTTCCGCAAAAAGTACGTAACTCTATGTGTATAACATATTCAGTTTCTTTTCGATATAACTATAGTTTCATTCGACATTATACACTCAAATATGTGAAACTGTTATTCAGTTTCCTTTCAACACAATTGCAGTATCATTTCAATATAACTACAGTTTCATTAGACAATATAAACTGTTATTCAATTTCATTTTATATACACTACAGTTTCCTTTCAACACAACTACAGTTTCATTTTGATATAACTACATTTTATTTGATAATATAAAAACAAATGTGAGGCAATATCGTTTGAGATGAACTGTAGTTTCAGTTACGGAGTTCCGTTAAGATGTGACGGTTGTCGTTTCTTCACTTAAAGAAACGATGTCATTTTTTTTATCATGGTCCACGATATAACAACTGCACTTCATGCCACTAAACAATAAGGTCATTGGCAAAAAATGTCACTTCATATAAATACATCATTTACTATTTTTTTATTCAAAAGTCCAAAAACACCCTTAAAAGCCTATTATATTCATTATAGGAAAGAGATTATTGTGCATTTATCATGAACAAAAATAAAAATATATATAACTTAATTAATATATTAAATATATTCTCATAAATTTGTGAGTATAATAAAAAAGGATAATAAATTTTTGGAAAGAGATGAGTATTTTTTTTTTTAGTACTATTGACTCTATTACAATAGTATTTTTAGTTACAAAGAAAAATATTATTTTTCATTCCAGGTTTTTCAATTGTTTAAGAACCAAACATGTTGATTTCTTGGCTCTTTCAATCATACTTTAGTTTATTATGAAATATTTTTTTTCATTCCGGGTTTTGCAATTGTTTACGAACCAAACATGTTACTTTCTTGGCTCTTTTAATCGTACTTTTGTTTAGAGTCATTTCCATTTTTGGTCTTACTGTTATTAGGGCATTGCCAAAGCATGAAAACACTAAAAACACCCCTATTTTGGACGGCCATTTGACGAAAATTTTAACGGTGGACTAAAAGTGGCAAGGACTAAATAAGACTGACCGCAATATGGCAAAAATTAATGAGGTGGACTAAAATTGACAATTCCCCAATAACACTAGGACCAAAAATGGAAATGACTCTTTTGTTTATTATGATTGGATTAAAGGTTGAATAATGAAAGTGGAAAGAGGTGAGAAAAGGTCAATAGAGAGCAATAAGGGATCATTATTCTGGTTTTTTAATTGATTTTTAGTTGTGATGTGATTTTTATTTTTCAATTTTAATTAATTTGATCATTGAATGGATTAAAATTTTGTCAATTAAATATTTGAGATCAAATTAATAAAATTTTAAAAATAAGATCATATTTTAATGACTTTGAGCATCACTATCAGAGGTTTTTTTTATGTTCATGTCAGATTATTTGTCACATGAAAGATAGAGAAATTAAGAGAGAGAAAGGTGGAGCAAATGAAGAAATATTTATCGTCCCAAGAAAAAGAAAAATTAAACAAAGTAATAATTGTTGTGCGCGAATGCGCACAGCAGGCGCCCAACACTGCACGTGCTTGCTGGGCGCGTCAAGCACGCATGACAATTCAGATAATTATTATTATTTTATATTCAGTTTTGTTTTTTTTTTCATTCTTTCTCATTTTTTTTTAATCACACATCCAAAAATTGTTCAATAACCGTGAAATAACTCCACTATTAAAGATGTTCTTAACAAAATTTAATTGATAAAATTTTAAATAATTTAAAGATCAAATTAATTCAAATTAAAAACTAGATATTACATTTACAATTGAAAAACAATTCAGGAATATTGAGAACAGAAAAAGCATCAAATCAAAAGAGGAGTTGGGGGAGCAATCAGCGGAAGCATGCAGAAGAGATCTGCCTTCTCGAACACCGAGGAAACGTTCACGCGATATTATGGCACGTGAACACGCGCCCTCGTAGCTGGAAACAGCCCTTCTACGTTGTCCCTTAATTATACCAACACACCCCATGACCATTCTAATTCTATTTCCTGGGAGTTGGGACTATTATTATTATTATTATTATTATTATTATTATTATTATTATTATTATTATTATTATTATTGTTATTGTGATTGTGATGCATGAATTTTTGTATTTAGATTCACAAATTTTAAAATTTCTATTGAACATGCAAATATAATAGTGCATTTTTTGTATATTTAGTTTTAAATTAATACATACTTAACGAAAACTCGACTACCATTTAAAGTTTTTTTTAAAAAATATTTTGTCATTCATCGCATTCCTATGATTTCGGGACATAAATTTGTATTAATTCTATATTTATTGTTAAATTTTTTTTAATTTATATATTTATAATTTTACTTAATATGATAAAATATGATTAATATTGATGGTTTTAACGGATCGAGTCCACCATAAACTGGATATGGGAAGCCGGGTCTAACATACTAGAGCCCAGGCGGTTACAAAAGTAACTACAAGAATCGAACCCGCGACAAGGGGTTGAAAGTAAGAAGCGGTACCACTAGACCGTAGTATTTGCCGTGTTTTTTATGTGTCTGATGAATACCCGGACCCCTCAATTTATATTGGCTCCCCCCCTCTCAGATTCACCCACGCGTACGCTCCAAGATCTCACTCCAGTTCCTTGTGCCACGTGGTCCACGCACCTCACCCTGCATGCTACCCCACTCGACCCCCCCCCCTATAGCACCGCCGGCACGGAGGGGGGCGCCAGGTCACGGCCCGGCCACGCACCGGGTGCGCTGGGCGCGCCATGACCGGGCGCTGCCAGCGCCCCCGCCGGCACGCCGGCGCCCCGTCGGCGGCACCCTGACCGACCAGGGCCTCGCTTTTCCGTGGACCCCTCAACCCGGCCCACCATCACAAGCCCAATAAATAAAGCCCACACCCAATATCCCCATCAAATGTATATTTGTCAAATTAAATTTGAGTTAATTCCATTTTTGGTCCTAGATTTATAGGTGGTAGTCCACTTTTAGTCCTTTTTTATTAAAACATCCACATTTGGTCTTAGTATTATTGTGGCATGACCATTTTTGGTCCTCCTTCAACAAAATCGTTAAAATGACGTTAAATACAGGGGCATTTTGATCTATTTTTTACAAAGTAAGTTGATCTGCTATATTTTTATTTTTACTTTTTTGAAAAAAAAATCCCTATTTATGAGAATTTTAACGATTTTGTTGATAAAGGACCAAAAATGGTCATGCCACAATAATACTATGACCATAATGGGATGTTTTGAAAAAAAAAGGACTAAAAGTGGAATGACATCAATATATCTAGGACCAAAAATGGAATTAACTCAATTAAATTTTATTGATGTGAAAAATTACTTTTGATTAATAATAATTTCAAATTGATTTATTTATAGGTGTATGTTTATTTATTCAAGAATATAATTTTCACTAATTTATTCAAAAATATTTTAAAAACCGGAACATTACATTTATTAACAAAAATTAACACTAATATTATTTATTAAAAAATAGGACATATAATACATATTATAGAATAAGGAAAATGATACTTTTTCCCCCTATGTTATGTGCATATAGCACTTTTTCCCCATGTGTTATTAAAGTGGTAGTTTTTCTCCCTGAAATGTTAAATTGACATTGTTACCATTAAAAATAATTATTTCATTTATTTTTCTTCTCCAACAAATTATTACTTATATGTATGGATGATCACGATTCGGTTCGAACCTAACCAAACACTGTAGCAATCATACCGAAATAGTATGGACGGTTCTGGTTACGGTTTAGAACGGAAAAAATAAAATTAAATAATTGTTGAACCGTGAACCAGAACTTAACCACAGTCATATATAGTGAAAATAATGAAATACTTATTTTGATAAATCGGTACGGTTCGGTTCCAATTTCGATTTTGAACCGCCAATCAAAACTTATTTATTTATTTTTATAATTTTATTTCTTATTTAAAAATAGTATAAATTCAACAATTATTTTATTTTATTTTAAGGGCAAAAATGTCAACTTAACATTACAGGGGAGAAAACTACCACTTTTAAAATAACTTAGAGGGAAAAACTGCCACTTTAATAACATAGGGGGAAAAAATGCTATAAGTACATAACACATATGGGGAAAAAGTGTCATTTTCCCTATAGAATATGAATAATATATTTTAAATTGAAATTTATTAATGTTCAAATTTATTTTGATTACCAGATTTAAAAAAATAAACTAATCATAATAATTTTAAATTAATTTATATATTTATAGTGTTATTTTTAATTTGTATTTATTTATTTATTTTATATACATAGTTATAGTTTAAATTATTCTAAAATATTGAAAGAAATTGGAACATGTCATTTTTTAGGAAAAATTATTATTGATCCAAATATCCAATTTATTAAGAAAATACAATGTATATTATACAAAGTTGATTGAAAATTTTATTGACAAAACTTCTGTTGTTATATAGCATTGACCTTTAACACGGGAGGTTTATGTAAGTTATCATGATTCGTTTGTGTTTTGGAACATAAGATTTTGAAGAGTTATACTGAAATTCTGGAAAGCGATTCTCAAGTGACTACTCAAAAAAATAAACAATGTCGAAGTAATATAGATCTTCAATTTTATTGGTTATTAAAGGCATTAACAAAGTTCTTACAATTAATTAAGTTGAATTGTTCTGTTGGTCAGCCATTAACTTTTCAAAAGTCATATTTTCACTATTTACAAGTAATATTCATTAATACCAAATATTTATTCTCTCTATATATTTTCTCAATATTTTTTTCATATACTCGTTACTTTAAGGGTTGTGCTAGTTGGTCAGCCGCTCACTGTCCAAAAATCATAAAAACAAACATGTTCGATTAGGTACGATGGGACTGAATGTATCAAGATGATGAACCAAGCACAAAGGTCGGGTCATGAAAACAAATAGGTCGAAAGATGGTGGGTCGAGACAATGACCCAAATATGTACCTATGAATTGAAGGTCTATCCATCAGGTTGTCCAAATTCTCTTGGATATTTATAAGTATAGATGGAGTTGTAATTGCATTAGAAGTATTGTATTCCTAATGTAATATAACTAATGTATAAAGACATGAAGTAATAATATGGTATAAATTAAAATTTATGAGACATATATACAGTTTTCATGAATATTTCTCCATATTTTCTTAATAATAATATATGTACTTTAGCATTAATAAACTCTCTTCACTCATGTCAAGTACATTGTGCTCAGTTAACACCTCTATGACTCTCCTTAAGAGAAGGTTACAAAATCGAAGCACATAAAAATTAATATTACTGAAAAAAAAAACCTCTTCACTCATATTACGCCAAAATAATAATAATAATAAAACTTAATCAAGACGTACGTACTCACCCAAAAAGAAAAAAAACAACAAAATTGATTTTTGAACTAATTGGATACTTATACAATGCAAAAACTTTATAATTTAATTGTACATTTTTTACATTCCCTAGAGAGATTCATTCCTTATTATTTATTATTACGGAGTAATGTTTTAAGAGTGTCTTGGACTCTTGGTCAATATTTATACAATTTTGATTTAATTTTTTGACATGAGGCACGTTGTAGTGCATTTTAATACATAGAATGATGCAGTTTATTACGTATGTTGATAAATTTTAAGTGAATATGTGCATTTAGTT
Source organism: Ipomoea triloba (assembly GCF_003576645.1). Taxonomy (NCBI): domain Eukaryota; kingdom Viridiplantae; phylum Streptophyta; class Magnoliopsida; order Solanales; family Convolvulaceae; genus Ipomoea; species Ipomoea triloba. The sequence continues at coordinate 10,984,287 of NC_044930.1, forward strand.
ATAATGTGGAATGATATGTTTTATCTGTCATCTAGTGCATTTTAGTATCGATGATTTAATTTTATTGTTCAACAATGTTTAATTTTGGGGTAAAGTTTAACCCTACTTTTATGAGTGGGCCCACCTTGATTTATAAGATACTGTTTGATTATACTTTTTTTGACTTTTTTATAATGTTAGGTTATAAAATAGTTTAATTTCTTGTCACACTTTTGGTTGCCTACAAATCAATTATCTCAGAAGACTTCATCATCCCATCATCTCCATAAGTCATGTGTTGTGTTTAGACTATTGAAAGATGAAAGAGTAATGAGCAAATAGATATAGCAACAAATATATTTGTGAAATAATTTCTTAGCAAATTTTATAATGCGGAATAATAAAAATGAAGATTATTATAAATAAAAATATATGATAATATTTTTATTGATTGAATAATAATTTTACTTTTATTATTTACAAAAATGTCATTACTATATTATATATTTATAATATTTAACAATATAATTTTACATATTTTGAGTATCTAATAAAAAGTAGACCCCAAGTGTTATTGCATGTAAGGAACGAATAACGTATATGATCCATGTGGCGGGTTAGCTTAAGATGTAAATGTAATACTATAATACTAATACGAAATAAAGTGTACTTATAACGAAAACTGTAATATTTTAAAAAATAATACATTTACATTTTAATTTTATAATATTACATTTCTTTTCAAAAATATTGTACTTTTCATTATAAGTAACAAATATTTTATTACTTATTTGTATTATATTTTTTAGTATAAGTATTAAATTTTCATATTGACCTGACCAATCTGACAGGAGAGTCACTCTTATTGTAAATCCATCAAAATATGTTAAAGAAATATTTATTCTTTTATTTTTATTATAAATAATACAAATTATCTCTAAGTTGAAAGGGGTAATTGTAATTTGAATATTGTAAAATGTTGTGGATTTAAATACATTTATATCTTTCTACATGTCAACATATATAAAATCGTTAATTAATTATGGTGCATTTAGTTATATTTTAAAGCTAATTTTCAAAGTTTACAGTCAAATGAAGACAGAAGATGTGAAAGGCAGACTGAAAATTTGAAAACGTTAGTCAATTAACATTTTAAAAAATAGTCATTATTTTCAACATTAATATAAATTAATAGTCCATTAAATAATAAATATTATGAAATTATAACGAATTGAAATTAATTTTTATGAACAAATATTACTTGAAATATTGATCTAATTGTTTAGTTTATGAAAACAAACTTATTGAATAATGATAATAAAAATTTAAGTTGAAATTTATTTTTCATGGAATAGATTCGATCTTCATCGATTAAACAAGGTAAAATCTATTTATTTCTTCAAATTTGAGCATTAAATTCTCTCAAAAACTTATTTTTCGCATACCAAACAGTGCACAACCATGGTTTCGGATAACTAATCAAATAGAAATATTATAATCACATTCTATTTTTGTCATGATCATATAAAATGTTACCTCTTAAAAAGGAAAATTATATTATGGATTATGGTCCACATTGCTTCATGGACCATGGTTCATTATTATACTACTGTAAGTTCATTAAAAAAAATCATTAATTATGGCTCATTATTATAATATTGTAATTGCATGTTCGGTTCACGGAATTGATTTTGAAGGAATAATAGAAATGCTATTCCATAGGGAATGGAATAGATAAAACATAGAATATAAATTATATTCCATTGTTTGATTCACTGAAAGAATAAACTTCATGAATTGCATTACAGTGTTTGATTGGATTAAGGAATAAAAATGAAATAAATGTTCAAATAACATAAATACTATTCACACGTAATGACATAAATGTGTGTGTTACCTTAAAGAACCTACATTAGTTTCATAAGTATTATAATGTAGTTGCATTATCTAAAAACATAATAAGTTTCAATCCAGGTTATAACCCTGGTTTATGTCCCTCTGTTAATTTTTGTTGTACCTTATACTATAAAAGTTGTACTACATAATTTTATTTAGTAATTTATCATTTCTATAATTCTTACGTCAATAATATTAATATGAATTCTACAATTATAAATAAATAAATAATACACACACACACTATTATTTAAAAAAAATATTAATATTATAAATGAGCAGCAACATAATGCCTTTCGAGTTGAACTAAGACAGGATTTTTGAATATCAATCTGTGAAAGTTGTTGAATTGAGATAGATGAAATCAAGTACTATGTATATCCATATATGAATATAAATTTATAAGGGATATATCTCTAATTAGAAGAAGACTACATTTAAACAAATTTTATTCATTTTCAAAGACAAAAAAGTTGTACTACAACGTTGAGTACCCTTAAATCACAGTAGAATGTATTCATCACTATCAATTTGAAATTCTTGTGTTAATTTCAAATACATATACAACAAAAATTTTACTCGAATATTTATAAAACTTCGACAACTCAAAAAAAAAAAAAACCGGATTATATCTATTTTAAAATGATTTACTAATTGGGTTTAAATAGTAGCACAAGTTTTCGCGCAAAGCGCGTATAAAAAACTAGTTATATTATTATTATTATTATTATTATTATAAAGATGGACATGCAATATTGTAAAATGTCTCATCAATATTGTAGTTGCATCATTATTGTAAAGATGAATATCCAATATTGTAAAAATGAGTCATCAATATTGTAAAAATAAGCATGTTTCATTAATAAATCTATTTGAAATTCATTATTATAATGTAGTTGTACGTATTACGTATACAATTGTGAAAATGAACATATAATATTTTTCAATGATATGTCTCGGTTATATTTTTTTTATTAAAAATACAAAATAAAATTGAAAACAGTATTATAACTTAACTTTGCTAAATCATACGATCACATAATGACATACTTTTATAAATTGTTTGCATTATAATTAAAAACAAAAACGTATTCCATTTATTTCATTTTATTTGTCATGTTTACTATTTATTGATCAAACAAATTATATCTCCTTTGCTTATTTTCTTTTTTTTTGTTTTTGTTTTTGAGTACTACTGACTCTGTTACAATGTAGTATCTGTTCATAGCTACTTTCTCAACCTACTGAAGCACAACGAGTCAACAGTTGCCTCTACTGAGAAAAACATGCACCTTAAGAAGAAAAACACGCACCTTAAGCTTTAGGTTGACGTACCTTAAGTTTCAACAACTACTCAACTTAAGCAAAAAAATCACGCACCTTAAGCAAAACAATCACGCACCTTAATCACAAAAATCACGCACCTTAAGTACAAAAATCATGCACCTTAAGTTTTAAGAACTACTCACCTTATGCACACAATCTACGCACCTTAAGCACAAAACCCCACGCACCTTAAGTACAAAAACCGCGCACCTTAAGCACAAAAATATGCACCTTAAGAAAGAAAAAACGCACCTTAAATTTTGATCTAAATGCAAAAATTACTAAATTGCCACCGTATTTTTTTTTTTTTTTTAAATTCTGGTTATCCTAGACATTGATTTAAGCAAGATTAACGGCTCAGATTTAACCGTACAACCGCAAGAGAACTGAATTATATATATATATATATATATATATATATATATATATATAATTTTAAATTATAATGTCTCTGTTTGGCAGAGCTTATTTAGGAGCTTATAACTTATTTTAAGCTACTAATAAGCTATAAGCTTTGTTTGGTAATGTTCTCAAAATAAGCTAGTAGCTTAAAATAAGAGCTTATGTTGAAACGCTACTTGGGGTAGTTTTTCAAAAATAAGCTAGTAGCTTTTTAACTTTTTTCCATCTTTATCCTTATTATTTTAAATAAATGACATCCTTTTACCCCCTCTCAATTAAAACCCTTTTGACATTTTCTTTTCATTATGTTTGGTAGTAATTTCAGTTTGACATTTGTGTTTGAACATTAATTTTTGTATGAACTAATCTTATGAATTATAAACATTTATTTACTTTATATATTTTCAAATATATGTTATTTCTTTATATTTTATTTAAATATATTGATTTCATTATTTTATATTTTAATATATAAACAAACCTATTTAAATTTAAAATTATTTAAATTGTATTAAGATGTCCTTTTTAGTCTTTTTACATTTATCAGCTTATCAAAAAGCTAATTTTACCAAACACTTTTAAGCATAACAACTAGCTTAACAACTCTTCAGATTTTAGCTTCGAGCTTATAACTTTTCAGTTTTCAGCTACTTTTCAGATTTCAGCTACCTTTTCAGTTAGGTTTGCCAAACATAGCCAATAACTATTCAGGAGTGGGGTAGGGCGCAAATTATATCGTGGACCGCGCATCAAAACAACGTTGCTTTGATTAATGAAATAGACAGATGAAACCACATCCGTTCCGCGCCATTCACTTTCAGTTCATATACACTGCAGTTACATTTCAACACAACTGCAGTTACATTTCAACACAATTGCAGTTACATTTCGATATAACTACAGTTTCATTCGATAATATAAAAAACACAAATGTGAAACGGTTATTCAGTATCAGTTCATATACACTGCAGTTACATTTCAACACAACTACAGTTACATTTCGATATAACTACAGTTTCATTCACAAATGTGAAACCGTTATTCAGTATCAGTTCATATACACTACAGTTACATTTCAATACAACTACAGTTACATTTCGATATAATTACAGTTTCATTCGATAATATAAAAACAAATGTAAGACACTATCTTTTGAGATGATCTGTAGTATCAGTGACCACGGTCCACGGTATAACGACGGGGGCGGGGTGAAAAGAGTATCCCGTTCTCTTTTCTTAAAAATAATTTTCATATCTGTTTTCCTGTTAGGACGGAGATTGGGATCCTCATTAAAAATGGGGCAAATTACCATAGCAAAGAGTAATAAATAAATATTAGTCGGTAATATATGAATTGGATAAAGACGAAAAGAATCCGTATGTGTTACTGTAAAAAGGTAGAGGGGGAATCTCCCTACTCCCTCCCCCTAGTCTTAATCCGTCAACGTCAATGGATTGGGCATTTGGACATGTGTTTCGGTCGCACTCCTCCATGCACCCAAAATCGGGTCAATCTTGACTGTCGGCGACGCGCCTTCCCCCACCCCCAACCTGTATCCGTCCGCCATTTTAAATTTCTAAATATCGCATCTCCAGCTCATTTAAATATTGGAAAATCGTACATAGATTCTTCGTAGTAGAATTTCCTTCATGTATTATAATTGATTAAAAAAAATGAAATGATTAAAGTGCTACTGAATCTGTTATACTGTCCACTGAAACTCAAATTAATGACTTCTCATTTAGAAGAGTCACTTCGTATTACTAGACCATAATGTTATTGGCAACTTAAGATGATAATTAGAATCTTACAAGTTTCACTCTCAATTAGAATAATTTATAGGTATTCTTGGTTTGACCTGGTCAGTTATAAACAATCTAAGCTGATTTATCTTCCTGTGGTCATTTTTTGGCTAGAGTCTCAACTTTCAAGGTGAGATTTACTTAGTACACACATTTATACGGTCGTGATTGATTTCTCTTGTCACTAAAAAAACAAGAGATTAATAAACTTATGACTCGTACTTTTGGTGGGATGAGAATCATATGTCCACTCTTATTTTACTTCACTAGTCTTTTCTATGCGCGATACCCAATATATGTGGGATGAGAATTATATGTCCACTCTTATTTTACTTATTTTAGATATTTTTTTTAAAAAAATAACAAACAAATCTTTACTAATTAAAATCTATATGAAATTAAATTTATTTATTACATGAATCCAATATATAATGTCTACAATTTATTATCATTAAAAAATATAAGAAAATATATGGTGCATGCATATGCATTGTAAGAATAATGGAAAAGATAACAAAAATTATAACGATATGAGTATTTTTATCCAGAAAATTATATAGTACAACTCTAAAAGTAGAATATACAAAATGATTAGCACTAAAAACATAAACATAAATTAGAGATATAACTCTGACGGAGACTTATTATGTATTTAGATATTTTTTTAATGTATTGATTCATTTATTTTTATATTTTAAAATTTATTTTTCTGAATAATTAATACAGACCAAATTAAAATACAAGCATCATTTTCTGCCTGATATGTGATAATGATATTCCCTCCATCCTTCTGTCGCTGAGTTGCATTTGATGAATTTTTGTTATTATTTCTTCGTCCGACCCTTGCTCTCAATTATTTTAAGACAAGTCACGATATTTCTTTTTCTTTATCCTTTATCCATAAAATGACAAAAGTAGTGATTCTTCGAATTATTTTAACAAATAAAATTTTGAGTTTAAGTCCTGAATATTTTATAAAAGATTAATTTAGTGTATATATATATAGCCAAGTTCTAATGCGGTCATGTTTTAACGTGCGACCGAGTTATGAAAAAAGCACCAATAGTGTTAGAAAATGCACAACAAAGAAATGCACAAATATTGTACCACAAAATGCACCACACATCCAATACAATGCATCATACCTCACCCCACTTAATGGTACATTTTTGAACATTGTGTGATGCGTTTATGCGTACCTAATTGTGCGTTTTGTGGTGATGCGTACCTAATGGTGCATTTTTTTGTGCATTGGTGCATTTCTTTGTTATACGTTTCCTAACACTATTGGTTTTTTTTTTTTGCATAACTAATGGTGCGACTGCGGGCACCAGCAGCACACTAAGACATGGCCGCTAGGGATGGCAATGGGTCGGGCAGTGCTACATCCATCACCAAACCCACCTTACATTTCCACCCACCCCCACCATCAACCCGCATCGGGTGGACTTTTTCAAAATTCACCCCCACTCCACCGGCTGCGGGTGCCCACTACGGGTACCCACCACTTATCAACTTATTATTTTTTTTTCAAAAAAAATATTTAAATTACTTACACATAATAAAATAATAAAATTCATTAGTTATACTAAAACATAAAATAATAGAAATATTCAAATATAATAACTAAATTGTTAATTTTTAAAAATTCCAAAATCTGTTATACAAAAAAATCCAGAATCTGTTACAACGAAGAAAAATGAATTACAAACAGACATAGAAGCGTCTCAGAAGGAATTGGAAGTCCAAGCATCGTTGGAATTAAAGAAGCAAACTGTAAAAAATAGCGCACCTTAAGAAGTAAAAAAAAAAAAAAAGCACTTTAAGAAGAAAAATAACGCACCTTAAGAAAGAAAACCACGCACCTTAAAACAGAAAACAACACACCTAAAACTTTAGACCGATGCACTTTAAGTTTCAACAACCGACACACCTTAAGTTTCAACAACTTACGCACCTTAAGCACACACCTAAAACTTTAGACCGATGCACATTAAGTTTCAACAACTAACACAACTTAAGCACACAACACAGAAACCACGTACCTTAAACTTGACCTAGATACAAAAATACCAAATTCCCGACCGTAATGCACTTCTCGAGCATAATGACCCTCCCAGTCTCATTAGACTTTCGGGTCTCCTAGCGCTCCTCCACTTGGGACTCGGTTCGTAAACCGAGCGCAAAAAGGAGAAATCGCCATGTTCATATAATCTTTTATTTTCAAAACCCATCATAGTGATTAATATGCTAATCAAGACTAACCAAACACGACCGGCCAAAAACGATCTTGGAGCCAAGTAACCTAAGTCGGGGTTTGACCAAGATCAAACTAGCTACGACCAGTTAGTACGAGTAAAGGGCGTTGGGAAAAGCGTCCCCACTTATGATCGTTAAGATAAATAAATGTCCTTTGGACCGTGAAATAAAGTCCAATCCCTTGATTGGTAAGACTATCGCGGGATCTATTTAAAAAATCCGACCTCTTGATTGGTAAAATTCGACCTCTCATTCATATTGCAAATCCGATCCCTAGATCGGTAGAATTCAAACGACCCTTGTAGTCCAAAAGGCAGTGTCTAAGGTTGTGCTCTTTTTTCCTTAGCTAAGATTTTTTCCACTGAATTTTTTCTTACTCTAAGGTTTTTAACGAGGTAATCGACGTAAGTCGCGGACTGTATGGTCAGTTTTTCCAACCTGAACCCTTCCTCATTAGCTCGACGTCAAGGCACGGACTAGGGACTACTTGATAGGGAATATACCTGGATATACTGCCCTACGTATTTTGTATGTTTATTCGGTATCGTGTACGTGTCTAGATGCCTATATAAAGGGCCCTAGCCCCTCAAAAGGGGGCGGGGGGGGGGGGGGTTCTCTCTTAGCTCTCTCTCTCTAAAACACCACTCAAGAGACTTCTCTACCTTCTCTCTAGATGACTTAGGGTCTGTTACTAACAGAAAATTGTTTTTTTTTTTGTTTTCTAATTTTTCAGTTTTCATTCTTTATTTTCTGTTTAGAAAACTTGTTTACTAACACTTATTTTTTCAAATTTATTTTTTTAGATTAACGTTATAAAATTAACACAAGTTTAATTTCGAGTGATTTTTAAACCTTATATTTAAAATATTTTTAAATATATTTGGTTTAAATAGAATAAATATAATTTTCACTTTTAAGTCTAATATATGTAAAATTTTTACCTTTAATATCCGAACCAAATTTATTTTTGTATATAACATAACTAATAACCTATTAAGTTCACATAAAATTTAGTTTAGATAATATTAATATTTTTTGAGTTAATATTTAAAATATTTTTGGATATATTCATTTGAATGACATGTATATAATATATAATTTTTATTTTGAATTCTAATATAATAATATATGTGAACTTTTGATATCTGATATTTGGACCAAAATTGTATCCGATATAACATAATTAAAAATATCATAACCAATAATCAATTGAATTCAATCAAAATATAAAATGTGGTATAGATTTCAATTTTTAATTTTGATAATGTGAATGATGTGTAATTTTAAACATAAGCAAATGAGTTATGTTTAAATAAGTAATGCAAGTAGAAAAGATAGAAGATGATGATAAGTAAAAGAAAATGATAATGAATGTAATCATAGTAATGTATAAATATGTAAGTAGGTAATGGTGAGAATGTGGTTATAGTGACATATAGTCTAATATAGATGATTCTGTTTTCCATTTAGAAAACAGTTTTTAATAGTGTTTCAGTTTTTTATAAAACTGAAAAATTGTTTCCTGTTTTCAAAATGAAAAACTCTGCTAGTAAACATCTTTTCTATTTTCTAGATGTTCTCCAATTTTCCAAATTTTCAAAAAAAAGAAAAAAATTACAGTTAGTAAATAGGCCCTTACTCATTTTTTCCTCTCTACTCTCTCTAGAACATGGAATAGAAAGCTTCTTTGAGCCATTTTCCAGGATCCTCCTGATTCATACACTTTGATATACACACTATCTACATATTTCATACACATCAATACATAAAATGAGCAATTTACGCTATCAAACACATCAACCCTAAAATTGATGCTCAAAATAAAATATGGTTATTATATTTAAAAAAGGATTGTATCCCAAACTTGAGGCATGCACTGCTCTTAGTATCTTGACCTTGAGGGATGTACACTTTTTACTCTAGAGACTTGATGAATGATGGGAATCGGGAGATGTGTCTCAATTGTTTCACAAGTCCCGATTGCCTAGTTCTATCCATGCACCTTGCAACGGCTAGCAAATAAAAACTACCAACTTATTTTGGATTAATTGACCAATTAACTTCTTCTCACGATATTATACATTTTTACACCCTTAGTTATCAACTAAAAGTTGTGTAAAAAATGTTATCAACTCAAAGTGCGCCATTCAAATTTAAAAATCTCTAATTATTGAAAATATATCATATATGTTAACAACAACAACAATAGTTAATAAACTAAAACTAGAAATTATTCTAAGAATTTTTTTAAAAAAATACTACTAATACACTACAAGAAAAAATAAATTTACATACGAAAAAGTCTTTAGGTATTTAATTTATCCACTGATTTTCGTAGATAAATCAATGAAATATATAACTATTTAAGTTGTATGCATTTAATATATAAGTAAATTTGTAGTCTATAGATATAACATGAGGGTGTGGTTGAGTGAATTGAATCATCAATCTTTAACTAAATGTTAAGGCCGAGAAATCGTTAGCGTTAAAAATGGAGCAACTTTAAATTTTCAGACCAACTGCCCTACCCTTAGAGATACTTATAATTCAGCAAACATGTCATGAAAAAATATATATAATAATAAGAAGATAGGCATATCCAAAATGGGGTAGCTTATAAATGATAATTTGATGGCATACCAAATGGTAACATGTTAGATGAATTATTGTTCCAACACATTTCTCCCGAACAAAAGACCAATACACATGCGGTGTAGCTCTTCTCTTATCCAACCATTTATTACTTTTTGGTATATGTATATTATGCCAAAGATTATATATGCAACCAAATCAAAGCCATATATAGACAAATGCACATGCATGCCAACTTATTTCTTTTAGTTCATGCATCATATCCAATCATCATTTTCATAACACTGCCCACCCTAAACTCTTATTTGCATATATGTTTGGATCACACCTGATCATATGAGATACTGCTCTCCCAACTCCCTTATACCCAAATTAAATAACACTATTAGAAAATTTTAATCGAATGCTACAAATTTTTGCTTCTAAATAAGTAATTTTATATTTCATTTTTTGTTTTCTTAAAGTTATCAAACCATAACAACAATAACAATTGTTAGTTTTCTTTGAGATGGTCCAACATACGTGAACCATATGAATATGATGTGAAAAATAAATGGACAAGGAAAATATTTTACATGGAAATTGTAAATGTGAAAATCAGTGACCAAAGGATTGAGATTTCTAAGTCAATTAGTGTTGCAAAAAATAGCATAAAATAACTTTTGAAGTTTCTATTTTGTGGTACAAATATCAGTCAGGTTCACTTTTCATTTGGGTCAGGTTAAAGCGGATTCACGTTCTTCATAGTGAGACGAAAAAATTGATATATTGTAGGCTCAAAACGAATAATGAAGGTGGAAATGCTTGGAAGAAGCCTTTGTCTCGTATTGGAAAGAGAAGTGTGTTTGCACTAATATATATACACGTCCCTTTTAGAAACTGAAAAATTATTTCCTGTTTTCAAAATGAAAAACTGTGCTAGTAAACATGTTTTATGTTTTCCAGTTTTCAAAATTTCCAGAAAATTAGAGAAAATTTCCAGTTAGTAAACGCACCCTAAGTATTCATCTCTATTATAACAGGGTAAAAGAGATAGATTAAATAAAAAAAAAAAAGAGGAAAATTTAATAAGGCGTTTGGTTGGGATGAGGAAATTACGGGGAAAATGAATTGTAATTCTAGAGGAAAAGAATAAGGTGGAATAAAGTAGAAATTCAAATTACATTGTTTGGTAAGGAGAAATAGAATTATTGAAAATGAAGGGGAAGAAGTAATATAAAGACTAAAATGCTCTTTATGTAGTAGGCTATAGGAATAAATTAAATATCACTATTAAAATCGTAATATAAAACAGTCAAGTCCCAGTCCCAGTCCCAGTCCGTCCGTTGTAGCAAACAAACTAGGCCAGGAATGCCAGCTCAAATGGGTCGAGCCTGGATTGGACTTCGGGCGAACTCGTCCGTTTTACATTTCTAATCCTAGTCGTTATGCAAGGTGGACTCGGGTCCATGTTCATAATTTTAAAACTTTCTATTCATAATTTTAGATATGTATGTTCACAATTTTTAAACTCTATGTTCACAATTTTTGAACTCTATATTTATAATTTTTGAATTCTATATTCACAATTTCAGAACTCTTTGTTCACAATTTCAAAATTTTATATTCAATAGTATAACACAATTTTTTTAATTTATATAACAAGATTGTGAATATAGAGTTCAAAAATTTTGAATATTGACTAATGTAATTTTATATATTGAGATTTAAAATTCTGAATATAAAGTTTTAAAATTGTGAACATAAAATTCTACAATTGTGAACATAGAGTTTTTAAATTGTAAACATGAACTTAGTCCACCTTGCAAGGTGGACCCAGGTCCATAGCATAATTTGCCTTCTAATCTAATGTAAGTATGTAACTATAGACATATATCTATTTCTTTTTTAATGTACCGTAAGTCGGTTAATTCATTGTAACCATTGAATTAAAAAAAGATTTATTTATATGCTACATTGTAACCATTGAATTAAAAAAAGATTTATTTATATGCTAAATGGTAACAAATTTTTGTTAAAAAGATTTATTTATATGCTAAATGGTAACAAATTTTTGTTTGTAACTATAGACATATATCTATTTCTTTTTTAATGTACCGTAAGTCGGTTAATTCATTGTAACCATTGAATTAAAAAAAGATTTATTTATATGCTACATTGTAACCATTGAATTAAAAAAAGATTTATTTATATGCTAAATGGTAACAAATTTTTGTTAAAAAGATTTATTTATATGCTAAATGGTAACAAATTTTTGTTCCTATAACTTTTTCCTAATTTTATTTGGTCAATTCGCTAATATTAAATGAATATCTAAATTTGTAATTTTGTAATATTTGTTTGGAGATATTTTCCTAATTGTTTATTATAACGAACGTGTGAAAGTAACCTTTTAAGGAAATGTAAATATATGGAAAACGCATTTGTAACGTCAAACATATTTATAAAAATCGGCCATCCTTTGAATTATTTGTGATCATCGTAGAGTTGAGTTTATAGGATAACAAGATAGATTTTGGTAGAGTTTGTTTTTTCATGCTTCTTGCTGTCATTCGCAAATTATATGGTGGACCATGGTCCACAATGCATTGTGGACCATGATTATGGCTGATACTGCAGTTGTGTTGAACAGATACTACAGTTGTGTTGAACAGATACTGCAGTTGTGTTGAAAGGAAACTGCAGTTACGTGGAACAGAGGACATTCGTCCGTTCAACACAACTGCAGTATCCTTTCAACACAACTACAGTATTCGTTCAACACAACTGCAGTATCAGTTCAACACAACTGCAGTTCCAGATGGATGACATGACCTCTATTCCGCGCAACTACAGTTTCCTTTCAACACAACTGCAGTATCCATTCACTACAGTATCAGTTCCACACAACTACAGTATCAGTCATGATCCATGGTATAACGACCGGCTATCATTGGCCTCTCTATTGCGTCTAACACAGGTATCAATATGTTCTCTCATCTCTTAAAATTTTCAGTAAAAATGCATAGCTTTATTTTTCAATTACATACCATCCGGTTTCTGACTTGATATTGGATTATATTTTTTGTTTTCGATTTCATGATCTGATCTGTGCGGCGAGATAGTAGTGGCTGATGACTTTTGCATTGATACGTGCGTAGTCGGAGGGTCTATTCAAATTGACAAATGCATATCATTGTGCGTCGCTAGGCATTTCAACAACGGTGTATGCGAAAAACAACCAGATGGGGAGATCCTTTGCTGCTGCAAGCAATGATGACTCATCGTTAAATTAATTACCTATTTTGCTACGTTATTCATATTTCCATCAGGCCATTATGTATTTTAAACTATTTTAAAATGAATCTTCTGTCTTGGCTTCAAATATACTAATAATCATTTTTGCTCACTAAACCTTATTTGTTGTATGATTGAGATAAAACTTAGATATTGACACCTAATATATATATATATATATATAGAGAGAGAGAGAGGTCCAATCTTATCATTTTATAGACACGGGACGTAATAACAAAAATGGTTACATGGAATCAATATATATTTGCATGTTGGCAAATGACATACAAGATTTACAAGTTTTTAATAATTCAACAACAACAACAACAACAACAACAACGAAAATAACTCTAGATGCTTTGTTTAATCATGAATAAATTTTCCTTTGTTGACTTGAAAAATGTAAACATATGCAATAATTACATATGTGTCTTCCTAAATAAAGAATTGTAGTTTATAAAAACAAATAAACAATTTAAAAGCAAATAAACTTCTAGGCAATGACTTTGTGATCTAGTGGCACCCGGTGTCCCGGAAAACACTCCCACATGGATGATGGGTTCGAGCCTCAGTGGAGGCAACTTGACTATTTGTGCTTATACTACAGTCTCTTTGTGCTTCAGTAGGTTGAGAAAGTAGAAAGGCTTTATGCAAAGTCAGCGTTAGCTTCAGAGAGGTTGAGAAAGTATTTTGTGCAAATACTACATTGTGCTTCAGTAGGTTGAGAAAGTAGAAAGTAGCGTCTCTTTGTCTTCAATAGGTTGAGAAAGTAGAAAGTAGCATCTCTTTGTGCGAGAGCGAGAAAGTAGCGTCTCTTTGTGAAAGAAAGTTGAGAAAGTAGAAAGTAGCGTCTCTTTGTCTTCAGTAGGTTGAGAAAGTAGAAAGTAGCGTCTCTTTGTGCGAGAGCGAGAAAGTAGCGTCTCTTTGTGAAAGAAAGTAGGTTTGTCTTCAGTAGATTGAGAAAGTAGAAAGTAGCGTCTCTTTGTGCAAGAGCGAGAAAGTAGTGTCTCTTTGTGAAAGAAAGTAGCTTTGTGCTTTGTGCTTTGTGTAGAGTCAGTGAGTAGGGCAGTCAGTCTCTTTGTGCTTCAGTAGGTTGAGAAAGTACTTTGTCTCTTTGTGCTTCAGTAGGTTGAGAAAGTACTTTGTGCAAATACTACATTGTAACAGAGTCAGTCTCTTTGTGCTTAGTAGGCTAAGAAAGTAGCTAGGGCAGTCAGTCTCTTTGTGCTTCAGTAGGTTGAGAAAGTACTTTGTGCAAATACTACATTGTAACAGAGTCAGTCTCTTTGTGCTTAGTAGGCTGAGAAAGTAGCTATGAACAGATACTACATTGTAACAGAGTCAGTCTCTTTGTGCTTAGTAGGCTGAGAAAGTAGCTATGAACAGATACTACATTGTAACATAGTCAGTCTCTTTGTGCTTCAGTAAGTTGAGAAAGTAGCGTCTCTTTGTGCTTGAAGCAGGTTGAGAAAGTAACGTCTCTTTATGCTTCAGTAGGTTGAGAAAGTAGCTTTGTGCAGAGTCAGCTTCAGTAGGGCAGTCAGTCTCTTTGTGCTTCAGTAGGTTGAGAAAGTAGCGTCTCTTTGTGCTTCAGTAGGTTGAGAAAGTAGCTTTGTGCAGAGTCAGTCTCTTTGTGCTTCAGTAGGTTAAGAAAGTAACTTTGTGCAGAGTCAGCTTCAATAGAGCTTTGTGCAGAGTCAGCTTCAGTAGGGCTTTGTGCAGAGTCAGTCTCTTAGGGCCTTGTGCAGAGTCAGTCTCTTTGTGCCTCAGTAGCTATGAACAGATATGAAGTAGCGAGTAGGGGTAGGGTTCTCTTTGTGCTTCAGTAGGTTGAGAAAGTAGCTATGAACAAATACTACATTATAACAGAGTCAGTAGTAGGGGTAGGGTTCCTACTTTGAACTTTGTAACAGATGAAACAGATACTACATTGTAACAGAGTCAGTAGTAGGGGTAGGGTTCCTACTTTGAACTTTGTAACAGTGCAGGAAAAGTAAATGGGAGGGTTCCTACTTTGTAACAGTGCAGGAAAAGTAAATAGGGGTTCTTACTTTGTAACACTGCACTACTTTGTAACAATGCACTACTTTGTAACAGTGCAAGAAAAGTAAATGGGGATTCCTACTTTGTAACAGTGCAGGAAAAGTAAATGGAACCTTTGTAACAGTGCAGGAAAAGTAAATGGGGGTTCCTACTTTGTAACAGTGCAGGAAAAGTAAATGGAATTGATTCCTACTTTGTAACAGTGCAGGAAAAGTAAATGGGGATTCCTACTTTGTAACAGTGCAGGAAAAGTAAATGGAACCTTTGTAACAGTGCAGGAAAAGTAAATGGGGATTCCTACTTTGTAACAGTGCAGGAAAAGTAAATGGAACCTTTGTAACAGTGCAGGAAAAGTAAATGGGGATTCCTACTTTGTAACAGTGCAGGAAAAGTAAATGGAACCTTTGTAACAGTGCAGGAAAAGTAAATAAAAGTAAATGGAACCTTTGTAACAGTGCAGGAAAAGTAAATGGGGGTAAATGGAACCTTTGTAACAGTGCAGGAAAAGTAAATGGGGGTTCCTACTTTGTTTGTAACAGTGCAGGAAAAGTAAATGGGGGTTCCTACTTTGTAACAGTGCAGGAAAAGTAAATGGGGGTTCCTACTTTGTAACAGTGCAGGAAAAGTAAATGGAATTGATTCCTACTTTGTAACAATGCACTACTTTGTAACAATGCACTACTTTGTAACAGTGCAGGAAAAGTAAATGGGGATTCCTACTTTGTAACAGTGCAGGAAAAGTAAATGGAACCTTTGTAACAGTGCAGGAAAAGTAAATGGGGGTTCCTACTTTGTAACAGTGCAGGAAAAGTAAATGGAATTGATTCCTACTTTGTAACAGTGCAGGAAAAGTAAATGGAACCAGAATAAATGGAACCGGTTCCTACTTTGTAACAGTGCAGGAAAAGTAAATGGAACCAAAATATGTTCACGACCAAAAGCTCAATTATAACCACCACAATGCAATATATGTTCATAACTACTTTCTCAACCTATGGAAACACAAGAGTCAGTATTACCTCCACTGAGGCTCAAACCCACCACCTCCCGTATAAAGGAAAGGGTTTGATGCCACTAGACCACAAGATCATTGGTCATCCATGCAATATATATTAACCATCACTCATGCATTATGAAAATACCTTAGACATAATTAATTTAAATAGACCAACTAATACTACTTAAGATTATACTAACAAATAAATTGCCCATATAAATTCTATACATTAATTTTCCTAACATTTGCTGTGTACGTGATGGAGATGACACTGAGATGATTGGCACCTATATATATATATATATATATATATATATATATATATATATATAAAACTCAAATGTGTCGTACTTTTCCGTGCGATCAGTGCGGTATATACCACTATGGATACAAATATACACCACTCAATGTTAAAAAATGTTTAATATATATTGATTCATTGGGAACTTCTCATTGAAACAAGAACAACAGCATACTCTCTAAATTAAACATGGAATATGCACACATAANAAATGTGTCGTACTTTTCCGTGCGATCAGTGCGGTATATACCACTATGGATACAAATATACACCACTCAATGTTAAAAAATGTTTAATATATATTGATTCATTGGGAACTTCTCATTGAAACAAGAACAACAGCATACTCTCTAAATTAAACATGGAATATGCACACATAATAAATTTGGAGATATTATCAACTAGGAATTCGTACTCAAACAATTAGAACTATAAGCAGTAAATGTACACATTGATTTAACAAATCATTAGGCAGCATATAAGTAAATAATGCATAAAAGCAAACCATGTAGACTTTGTTAACACAATTCAACGAAGACTTCTCCTACATCTAGCTACAAAGCCACCAACGAGAACCTAGCTAATTCCACTAGATAGATATTAAAGATAGTACAAGAGTGGTATAGAGGAATAAGGTTATTACCAAGGATGCATACTACTTGTAAAAACCAACTAGTACACTTCTCTTTTTAAGGACTTAGGGATATTACTTTTGCAAATCTCCAAGCATATCTTGATTCACTTTCAACACTAATCCACCGTACGTTTTGGATGGTGTAATTGCTAATAAGATTGAGTGAATTGTGTTTTGCACAAACCTCTTGTATTGTAGATACAATATTTGTGCGAGAGAGAGAATCATTTCAAGATGCTATCAATCAAAATTGTCTCTCATTGTTGAAGATGACTTGATATTTGTGTTTATTCTCTTAGACACTCCAATCTATTAGAGGTGGTGTCATGAAGAGCAAATTAGTTCTAAGAGCATCCACACTTGTGGATTTTATTTGATTTTTTCAAATTAAAGAATCAAAAGTAGGTTTTTAATTAGTGTGGGATGATGATTTTTTGTGACCTTTTAACTTCTGCAAATAATGTATTTTTGTGGGGCCCCCTGCTTTAGCTTTAAACACAGAAAGACATGGCATTGCGCACCTGTTGCATGCCTATTTGGCACGGGCGCGTAAGTTTGCTTTCATAATATACTTTTGTTTTTTGAACGCATGTCAACATCTTTTTTTGTTGTTGTTTTTTTTTATTTTCTCTGATTCCTCTTTCCTTCTTATTCTCTTTCCTACGTGGTATGCAAAAACCACTAAAAAGCTAGTACTAATATTGATGCTCTAGCGGAACATATTTAGAGGATAATGTCACTTAAAAAACCAAGAATGATCTTCTATCTAGTGTAGGGAGTCGTTTTTATTTGATTTTGAACTCCTGTAAACATGAGATTATTGTGGCCCCCACAACTGACAACAATATACAGCATTACACATGCAGGTGCGCGTTTCGCATGCCTAGCTGGCACGTGGAATCCTAAGCTTTCATTTTTTTGTTTTTGGATCTCTTTTTCTTCTCCCAATGTCTGACAACTTCAATTATTATTATTTTTTTTATATAAAATTTGATTTGTTTTATTTTTTTTCCCTCTCATCCCATTTTCTCTTTCCTAATCACACTTACAAAACTCCTCAATAACCACAAAATATCCCCACTGATAAGGATGATCTAAGTCACTCTAGCAGATTCTTGATAACTACTTTTAGAAAATCTAATCAGCATGGCAGTTTCTTGATAACTACTTTTAGAAAATCTAATCAGCATGGCAGTTGATGTTGCTATGAAGAAATTGTTGTAGTAGATCCTGTTGTTCCATACTAAGATACAGAGTATAAAGAACTACAACAAACTACAACAAAACATATATTTCAAAAAATCATGCTATTTCACTTAGCATAATAACACTTATAGTGTGTTTTACATGGCTAAAGATTGTAATCAAAGTGATTATATTCGTTTCCTTGGTTTAACAAATTATGTATTTTTTTTTTTAGTAGTTTAGTAAGCAGTATTTGAATGAAAAGACCAAAGTTCAAAACTTGACAACAAAAGTGTGAAAATTATGCCTAAACCGGACAGATCCCTTATGATTTTCTAAGGGCTAAGTGAGAAGTTCTTTTGCAAGTTTAGTTATCCTAATTGTGAGGGCTCAATTGGTTAAGGTTGTTTGTTGGCTAGTTCAAGGATTTTATATTTTGCATAACCCCAACAACGTTCATTGAGTACATGACGTTATGAGTTTTTTCATGCCATGCTTGCATCCCATTCCCCCTCCCTCTTTTTCTCAGGCTAAAATAGTCTTTCAAAGGGCAATTTAGTCTTTATATTTAGAAATTCATTTAAGTATTTGTTACATTTATCGATAAGCATGTAATTAAATATTTGCATTGATTTGTAGTCATTAATTTTTATTGTTGTATCAAATGAAAAATATAAATATTTGGATATAAACTCATATTACCTATCTAATTACACTTCGTTTAAATTTTACTTGTGATAAAACCTTTTTTTTTTAAACCTATTTAAAAATCAAAGAGTTGACAATAAATTTAACTTATCCTGTTAGGCGAATCTGAAATGAATCTTAAACATGGTATTACTCTAGATGTACATGATAATAATACTCCTAAGCTAAGGTTTATTGAATTCAACAATGTTTATTATTTTTTTGAGTACTACTATTCAATAATAATACTTTCTCAACCTACTGAAGGTTACAAAAGTCAACAGTTGTCTCCACTGAGGCTCGAACCCACTCTCATCATGTGTGAGAGTGTTAATCGGGACTCCAGGTGCCACTAGACCACAAGGCCTTTGGCACCAATAATGTTTATTATATTTAAAAAATAATGTGTGTGTGTGTGTGTGTGTGTGTGTGTGTGTGTGTGTGTGTGAAACACCATGCATGAATGCCAGGCCACTTCCGACAAGAGCAAATCAATCTGCAGCTAAAGGGCAGAGACAGTATCTTTTATACTGAAAACCATATATAGCATCCAGCCATCTTTTATACTGAAAACCATATATAGCATCCAGCCATCCAGGTGCCATGCCTAGGACTCACTATATCTATATATAAACCCCCCCCCCCCCCCCCCCCCCCCTTTTTTTTTTTTTTTTTTTTTTTTTTTTTTTTTTTTTNAAACCCCCCCCCCCCCCCACTTATTTTTATTTTTATTCTTATGTTTTGTCTTTCATTGCTTAAAGTGGGATTTCAAGATAATGTTTCCTTTCTTGTGTCAAATTGAATGGTGGAAAGTGTTTTGAGTTTCACGGGACATATAGTGAGCCCCCAACTCACCAAACAAATTCACAATTACAATATGTCTGCCTACTGGGATTCAGCAATGACACCGTCACTATTAGTTATATTAGGAATAACTAAATACCATCATAAATTTAAATACCAGAATTTTGGCTTTTCAGTCCATAATTCTCATTAAAAAGTTATAATGGAGGTAGGATTCTTGTTTGAAAGAGGGTTGTCTCCCTTTGTAATGTTTTTTTTTTTTTTTTGAAAATCCCATGCTATTATCACTTGATTGACAATCATTATTGCATGGACCATGGTCCACACAGTTGTGTGAACCTAAAATAAAAAGTATATTATTTTTGTACTGAAGGTACATTATTTGATATATACTATCAAATAAATGTACCTACAGTACAAAAATAATGTACCTTTTATTTTGGTCCACACAGCTGTGTGAACCATGGTCCATGCAATAATTTGCCCTTGACAGATTAATGGGTTTGGGCCCAAGGTCAATTGGATCAGCAAGTGAAGATCCATGAGTTAATTGTGTGGAGAGATAATAATAGGGGCGTGCATTCCCGAAATTTTTAAAATTTTAACGTCTAATTTTTTTTGGGTTAATTGATCGATTAACCCAAGGCAAAAATTAACCACAGTACGAGGTCGGGAGTTTAAACCCCCTTGTATGAAAAAATTAATCTAGGAGGCCAGTCCGATACAAATGGAGACTCCCAGTTCTTCATTTGTGAGACATAATTTGGGTCATACTAACCATTATGAGTGGGACTTTAATTGATTTCATGAACCAAATTATGGTGATCCAACCCGGTTTCAACCCCTCACTACAAAACATACTCAGTGTTGAAAACCAGAGCTCAAGAAATAGATATAAAGCATCACAAAGAAATCAGAGACACTTCAAAATGATCAAATCCCATTTCACCAGTTCTATGCCAAATATTACAATTACTCTCTGCTTCAAAAACATATTGTATAAGATGTTCTTCAACACAATCAATATCAATTAAGACAAAATGAGCACTTTGAACTAAGAATTCAATGCTATCTAGAAAATGAAGAGTTATTCACCCTCTTACTCTTCATCCTCTGCATCATTCTCAGCAATGTTGAAGTACCTCAATTCGTACACACTTCTATCCTTGTTCGAAGATATAACACGCAGCCAATCCCGCACATTGTTCTTCTTTAGATACTTCTTTGTCAAGTACTTCAAATACCTGTGCCGAACAAGCAAACATCAATTAATCAATTAATGAAAGTAATAATAGTACCTATGCAAAATATAGCAGACACAGACAAACGCAATTAGAACTACAGGTTCATAGCCAAGATGCGTATGAAGAGATAAAGATAGATAGCAAAAATACCTCTTGGAAAAGTTGGAGTCTGCCGTGACGGTGATTTTGGTCTTGTCGCGGCTGACCGTGACGGAGTCTCCGAGCGCTCCAGGCTTTCCGCCGACCTTGATGCGCTCCTGGAGAAACTTCTCCAGTGAGGCGATATCCATGATTTTATCGTCCACGGGCTTCGAACAGTCAATCACGAACGTCGATCCCTTCTTCTTCCCACCCTTGGTGGCCCCAGCTCCGATGCTACCTTTGCTCATTTTCTCCCTGTAAATCCTTCACCGTGCTTGGAATTCGCTGGGGGAAAATTAGGGTTAGGGCTTTGTTCAGAAGCATATATAGAGAATGTTGGGCTTTTGGGTAAATGTCGGCCCATTATATAAACCATTGCCCTTCAGTTAGGCAAATTATGCCGTGGACCCAGGTCCACCTTGCAAGGTGGACCTGGGTCCAAAACTACGTCGTTTTGTCTCCTCTTCTTCTTCTTTTTTTTTTTAATTAAATTAGTAAACACATTGTTAAATTAGAGTTGCCCAAAATTGTGTGAATGTAGAGGTTTCAAAGTGTGAATGTAGAGTATAGAAATCGTGAATGTAGACTTATGATTGTGTGAATGTAGAGTTGCCTAGAAATGTGTGAATGTAGAGGTTTCAAAGTGTGAATGTAGAGTATAGAAATCGTGAATGTAGAGTTATGCATGTGTGAATCTGTAATAAAGTTAAAAGTTCTAGCAACTTTTAGCTCTGTAATGTGTGAATGTGGAGTTCTTATGTTGTGAATATAGAGTTTTGAATGTGTGAATGCATAACAGTGGTAATATAGTTACTGATGGGTAAATATGCACATGTACTAGTCGGTCCGTAAATCACCTGTCCGTCGGTCACCCAACCTGTCCGTCAACGGTCACCCATCCGTCGACGGTCGCCCGGTCCGTCGGCCGCATGATCGGAAGCAACACACCTTGTGGATTGGAAGCTCACGAGCGCAACAGTTGCTTGATGTGACGACCGACAACTTTTCGGGAACAGGGGATCCGTGTTTTCATCACCTCGAGCAACTCAACCACTTCGAGCAAACCGATGCACATTTTGCGGAGTGACAGCCCATATGCCCTCCACTTGCATATCAGACACCATGTGCATAGTGAATCCACTTTGTATAAATAGGGGTCATTCCCCTCACTGGGAAGAACTCATCAGTACTACACTAATACACTGGTGATTTGCCGATTGTCTTTCTCCTGCTTACTCTTTATCACTGTTCGTCACCCGTAGAGCGATATAGCTTCGAACCGCTCAGTCGCTGACCGGTAGACCGACCGTCTGACCGGCCGAGCGACATTCTTCACCACCCGTAACACACGTATCCGTAGCGTAATCGTAGACCCCGTTTACATTAACGCTATCATTGGCGCCGTCTGTGGGGATTGAACGAGTCACTCTGTTCTATCCCTTTATCTTTTCTTTCTTCACACTATTATCCATCTTAAAATGACGAACAGTAGGAAAAGTTTGAGCCAAACTCATGCGCGTA
>NC_044930.1:11014631-11020731 GCF_003576645.1 Ipomoea triloba
CAGTCAATCACGAACGTCGATCCCTTCTTCTTCCCACCCTTGGTGGCCCCAGCTCCGATGCTACCTTTGCTCATTTTCTCCCTGTAAATCCTTCACCGTGCTTGGAATTCGCTGGGGGAAAATTAGGGTTAGGGCTTTGTTCAGAAGCATATATAGAGAATGTTGGGCTTTTGGGTAAATGTCGGCCCATTATATAAACCATTGCCCTTCAGTTAGGCAAATTATGCCGTGGACCCAGGTCCACCTTGCAAGGTGGACCTGGGTCCAAAACTACGTCGTTTTGTCTCCTCTTCTTCTTCTTTTTTTTTTTAATTAAATTAGTAAACACATTGTTAAATTAGAGTTGCCCAAAATTGTGTGAATGTAGAGGTTTCAAAGTGTGAATGTAGAGTATAGAAATCGTGAATGTAGACTTATGATTGTGTGAATGTAGAGTTGCCTAGAAATGTGTGAATGTAGAGGTTTCAAAGTGTGAATGTAGAGTATAGAAATCGTGAATGTAGAGTTATGCATGTGTGAATCTGTAATAAAGTTAAAAGTTCTAGCAACTTTTAGCTCTGTAATGTGTGAATGTGGAGTTCTTATGTTGTGAATATAGAGTTTTGAATGTGTGAATGCATAACAGTGGTAATATAGTTACTGATGGGTAAATATGCACATGTACTAGTCGGTCCGTAAATCACCTGTCCGTCGGTCACCCAACCTGTCCGTCAACGGTCACCCATCCGTCGACGGTCGCCCGGTCCGTCGGCCGCATGATCGGAAGCAACACACCTTGTGGATTGGAAGCTCACGAGCGCAACAGTTGCTTGATGTGACGACCGACAACTTTTCGGGAACAGGGGATCCGTGTTTTCATCACCTCGAGCAACTCAACCACTTCGAGCAAACCGATGCACATTTTGCGGAGTGACAGCCCATATGCCCTCCACTTGCATATCAGACACCATGTGCATAGTGAATCCACTTTGTATAAATAGGGGTCATTCCCCTCACTGGGAAGAACTCATCAGTACTACACTAATACACTGGTGATTTGCCGATTGTCTTTCTCCTGCTTACTCTTTATCACTGTTCGTCACCCGTAGAGCGATATAGCTTCGAACCGCTCAGTCGCTGACCGGTAGACCGACCGTCTGACCGGCCGAGCGACATTCTTCACCACCCGTAACACACGTATCCGTAGCGTAATCGTAGACCCCGTTTACATTAACGCTATCATTGGCGCCGTCTGTGGGGATTGAACGAGTCACTCTGTTCTATCCCTTTATCTTTTCTTTCTTCACACTATTATCCATCTTAAAATGACGAACAGTAGGAAAAGTTTGAGCCAAACTCATGCGCGTAGGGGGAGCCCGACTCGGTTGGTCGGACCTCACCCTGACAATGTAATTGAAACACTCCCTGAAGATGATCTACGTCGCCAGTTGGAACGATCCAGGAGCCTAATGAACGAGTTGACATCCAACCAGAGGCAAGATGCACGACCTACCCAACCGGTCAACCCGAATGCAGGCGGACATGCAAGGCAAACGAGCTTTCAAATTCCAGTGACATATGCCATGTTGCCCCCAACTGGCCAAATGCTGACTCCACCACCAGGTGCACTTGGGGGGAACCCGTTGCAAGGGACTCCACAACAAGGATTGGCCCCGGTGTACCAACCGTGGCCGGGAACTCCCGGATACTATGTTGTATCACCCACTCCCCAAATGCTTGCAATTCCTCAAATCCCTGCCGTGGAACAACAGGCGCCCCGACCTTCCCAGAGGCAACAGTCGCACCCCCAACCTCAAGATCGTAACTTGGAGGAAGTCCAATCTACGGATCGCACACGGAGGTCCGATCGAGAGGGACGTCGGTATGACCCCATTCAACGTAGGAGCGCTTTTGATCGCATCCGGAATAGCGTTAGATCTCGGTTGGGGCCCCAGAATAACAATGAACACGCNGCGTAAATCACGCCCCTCCTGCTCAACTCAAACTTGAGGGGTTCATCACGGACTATCAAGGCATTCAAGCCAGGGAGACTTTGCTCGCAACAAGTTAGCCGCCTAGAGCACAATCTACTTCTCGAACCTGACGACTCTCGCAGATTCAAGAAGTGGGGGACTTGTGATGGGTAAATATGCACATGTACTAGTCGGTCCGTAAATCACCTGTCCGTCGGTCACCCAACCTGTCCGTCAACGGTCACCCATCCGTCGACGGTCGCCCGGTCCGTCGGCCGCATGATCGGAAGCAACACACCTTGTGGATTGGAAGCTCACGAGCGCAACAGTTGCTTGATGTGACGACCGACAACTTTTCGGGAACAGGGGATCCGTGTTTTCATCACCTCGAGCAACTCAACCACTTCGAGCAAACCGATGCACATTTTGCGGAGTGACAGCCCATATGCCCTCCACTTGCATATCAGACACCATGTGCATAGTGAATCCACTTTGTATAAATAGGGGTCATTCCCCTCACTGGGAAGAACTCATCAGTACTACACTAATACACTGGTGATTTGCCGATTGTCTTTCTCCTGCTTACTCTTTATCACTGTTCGTCACCCGTAGAGCGATATAGCTTCGAACCGCTCAGTCGCTGACCGGTAGACCGACCGTCTGACCGGCCGAGCGACATTCTTCACCACCCGTAACACACGTATCCGTAGCGTAATCGTAGACCCCGTTTACATTAACGCTATCATTGGCGCCGTCTGTGGGGATTGAACGAGTCACTCTGTTCTATCCCTTTATCTTTTCTTTCTTCACACTATTATCCATCTTAAAATGACGAACAGTAGGAAAAGTTTGAGCCAAACTCATGCGCGTAGGGGGAGCCCGACTCGGTTGGTCGGACCTCACCCTGACAATGTAATTGAAACACTCCCTGAAGATGATCTACGTCGCCAGTTGGAACGATCCAGGAGCCTAATGAACGAGTTGACATCCAACCAGAGGCAAGATGCACGACCTACCCAACCGGTCAACCCGAATGCAGGCGGACATGCAAGGCAAACGAGCTTTCAAATTCCAGTGACATATGCCATGTTGCCCCCAACTGGCCAAATGCTGACTCCACCACCAGGTGCACTTGGGGGGAACCCGTTGCAAGGGACTCCACAACAAGGATTGGCCCCGGTGTACCAACCGTGGCCGGGAACTCCCGGATACTATGTTGTATCACCCACTCCCCAAATGCTTGCAATTCCTCAAATCCCTGCCGTGGAACAACAGGCGCCCCGACCTTCCCAGAGGCAACAGTCGCACCCCCAACCTCAAGATCGTAACTTGGAGGAAGTCCAATCTACGGATCGCACACGGAGGTCCGATCGAGAGGGACGTCGGTATGACCCCATTCAACGTAGGAGCGCTTTTGATCGCATCCGGAATAGCGTTAGATCTCGGTTGGGGCCCCAGAATAACAATGAACACGCGAGACAAAGGCCCCAAATGACTGTAGAGGAAAGCAGCACTGGGAGTGCACAACATGGGGACGCCCATTTAGCTGACAGAAGGGCCCGACCTGTCTGTCGGGTGCGTGATCGGCAGACCAATCGAGTAGGCGATCAACCGGTTAGGGAAGAGAGGCAACTCGATGAGGAGGATAGTCCCCGACTCCAAATGGCCAGGATGCAGGAAAGAATAGATCGTTTACAACAAGAGCTTCGCGAGAGAGTCGGCGCGGGAAAAGAACCATCTTGCTCGCTGGTTGCCACCCCCTTTACGGACGACATCATGAGTGCCCACTATCCGCAGGACCTCCAAATCCCGCTGGCTCACACTTATTCCGGAAGGTACGACCCGCAAGAGCATGTCGACATGTACTATGGCAACATGTTGATGTTGGGAGTAGGCGATGCGGTCATTTGTAGAGCTTTCTTCGCTACCTTAGTTGGTAAGGCGGCCGAATGGTTCAAGGGTTTGGAGCAGGGGTCGATAAGAAATTTTGGTCAGTTGGCCGATAAGTTTGTAAAGCGTTTCGCTGCAAGTAAATCGAGAAAGAAATCTTACACTTGCCTGAACAAGGTAAACCAAGCTGTGGGAGAACCGTTGTCTACTTTCCTATTCAGATGGGAACGTGAGGTTGATGAGGTTGAACCGATGGAGGACCGGGTGGCAATCCAAGCTTTCCTTGCATCACTTTGTTCCGGAACGCTCTACTACGACCTCATAGTTAATCCCCCCCGAACTTATGAGGATGCCATCACCAGAGCCAAGCATCATGCAGATGCCACCGAAGCTAACATGGCAAAGAAACGCGATGAGCAGCCGGTCAATCGGGACAGAGGCCACGATCAAAGGAAAAATAAACCACCGTTCAAACACGTCAAACAATACAATCGGCCAGAAGATGTACCACGTTTCACTCCGTTGAACAGACCCCTGGTGGAAGTCTTGCAGTTTACCGAGCAATGCAATTTGATCCACCCACCGGAGCCGATACCCGAGGGGGAGGACAAGAGAAAGTATTGTGCTTTCCACAGAGTCAAGGGACACAATACTTCGGAGTGCATGGCCTTGCGCATGCTCATTGAACAACTCATTCAGAAGGGAGAGTTGAGGCAATTTGTGATGAAGGAGGATAGAAATCAAAGAAAAACGGAAAGGAATGTGATGAAAAGGAATCCCGAAAGGCACGACGAGGCATTCGTCCCACCCAGGTTAGCTGATGAGAAGGCGGTCGGAAAGAAACCAGTGATCCACGTCATCTACGGGGGCCCTGAAGGAGGCGACTCTTCACGACAAAGGAAGCAATGGGCGAGAAACTTATACGTTGGGACGATTCATTCGGAACCTCGAGAGAAGAGAAAGCGTACAGAACCAATACTTTTCACTGACGATGATCTACCACTCCATGGGGAAGCCCAAAATGATCCACTCGTCATCACGCTAGATGTCAACGGAACGGATGTCCAGCGGGTGCTGGTTGACACGGGGAGCTCGGTGAACATCTTATATTTTGATGTCTTTGCTCGATTGGGTCTGTCCACCGATCAGTTAACCCCCATTCGGACCCCGTTGTCGGGTTTCACCGGTGACTCCATAGAAGCAGAGGGAGTCATCAGCTTGAATGTGGAGTTGGGCAGCCAACCAAACATATTGAAGACTACCATGGACTTTGTGGTAGTGAAATTGAAGTGTGTTCACAACGCCATACTTGGGCGACCAGGTATCACTCGCGCAGCTGCTATTATATCCATGAACCACTTGTGCATGAAGTTTCATACACCCAATGGGGTTGGAGTGGTTCGAGGAGACCAACGTGCTGCTCGACAGTGCTACGTGCGAGCAGTCAAACAGTCGGACCGGGAGGAAGGCAGGATTCACACCATATCCCAGCAGGTAGATCGCGGAGAAGAGAGGGAAAAACCGCAACCTGCCTCAGAATTGGAAGAGATAGTACTTGACTCCGACCGACCAGAAAGGGTGGTTAAAATCGGTCGGGGACTCCCTGCAGACCTACGTGAGGACATCATCGGAGTGTTGCAGGAGTACAAAGACGTTTTTGCTTGGGGACCGGAAGACATGCCCGGGGTTGATCGGTCTGTCATTTGCCACCGCTTATCAATTCAACCAGGTTCGAAACCAGTCAAGCAAAAGAAAAGGCACCTGTCAAGCGAAAGGAGAGAATTCGTGAAAAAGGAGACCGCCACCCTCTTGTCGGTAGGGCACATCCGAGAGGTCCTCTACCCGGAGTGGTTAGCCAATGTAGTCCTCGCGCCTAAACCGCCAACATGGAGAATGTGTGTTGACTACACTGATTTGAACAAAGCTTGCCCGAAGGATCCATATCCCCTACCAAATCCTGACCAGATGGTTGATGAAACGGCTGGGTGTGAGCTGTTGAGTTTCATGGACGCCTTCAAAGGATACCATCAAATCTTCATGAGCAAGGAAGATGAAGAGAAGACTGCTTTCATCACTCCGGACGGAGTGTTTTGCTACGTGGTAATGGCGTTTGGTTTGCGGAACTCTGGAGCCACATACCAACGGATGGTGAACAAATTGTTTAAAGGTTTGCTCGGATCAACTATGGAAGCATATGTGGATGACATGCTCATCAAGAGTCGATTAAAAGAAACTCATCCTACCGATCTTGCCCGGGC
>NC_044930.1:11025770-11033645 GCF_003576645.1 Ipomoea triloba
AGGGTTTTTCTTAGTCTAAGGTTTTTAACGAGGCAACCCGCGTAAATCACGCCCCTCCTGCTCAAATCAAACTTGAGGGGTTCATCACGGACTATCAAGGCATTCAAGCCAGGGAGACTTTGCTCGCAACAAGTTAGCCGCCTGGAGCACATTCTACTTCTCGAACCTGACGACTCTCGCAGATTCAAGAAGTGGGGGACTTGTGATGGGTAAATATGCACATGTACTAGTCGGTCCGTAAATCACCTGTCCGTCGGTCACCCAACCTGTCCGTCAACGGTCACCCATCCGTCGACGGTCGCCCGGTCCGTCGGCCGCATGATCGGAAGCAACACACCTTGTGGATTGGAAGCTCACGAGCGCAACAGTTGCTTGATGTGACGACCGACAACTTTTCGGGAACAGGGGATCCGTGTTTTCATCACCTCGAGCAACTCAACCACTTCGAGCAAACCGATGCGCATTTTGCGGAGTGACAGCCCATATGCCCTCCACTTGCATATCAGACACCATGTGCATAGTGAATCCACTTTGTATAAATAGGGGTCATTCCCCTCACTGGGAAGAACTCATCAGTACTACACTAATACACTGGTGATTTGCCGATTGTCTTTCTCCTGCTTACTCTTTATCACTGTTCGTCACCCGTAGAGCGATATAGCTTCGAACCGCTCAGTCGCTGACCGGTAGACCGACCGTCTGACCGGCCGAGCGACATTCTTCACCACCCGTAACACACGTATCCGTAGCGTAATCGTAGACCCCGTTTACATTTACGCTATCAGTTACTAAACATATAATCCTGTAATGTGTGAATGTGGAGTTTACAAAGTGTGAATGTAGAGTATCATAGTAATATGTGAATATAAAGTTTACAAAGTGTGAATGTAGAGTATCATATAATCCTGTAATATGTGAATGTAAAATTTACAAAGTGTTAATGTAGAGTATAGTGTATGTGAATGTAGACCTAAGTCCACCTTGTGGACCTGGGTCCACGGCATAACAATCCCTTCAGTTACATATGGGTCTCATTTTATTTGTATTTCATCTGAGACTCTCAATCTTGTTAATCAATGCCCATTTCACATATTTAGAAATCTACTCGTGGTGTGCACGGCAAATTACGGTGTCCAAAACCACATCAATTTGATGTTTAAAAAATAAAATTACTTTACGGGTGTTAGAATAATGAACATTTTGAAATAAGATAATGTATTTTATGGATTAAAATAATATACTTTATGTGTTAGAAAAATGTACTTTATATGTGTTATAATACAATCCTTATACCGTGGACCGCAGTCCACAATGCATTATGATCCAAGGTCACAAAACGACGTCGTTTCAATAAGTGGAAAAACAACTCTTGTAAATCTCCGTGACTGATACTATAATTCATATCTCAAATGATACTACAGTTGTGTTGAACTGATATTGTAGTTTTGTTGAGGCCGTTTCAGAACTGATACTGCAGTTGCGCGGAACGGAGGCCGTTTCATCCGTCTGTTTTCATTAATCAAAACGACGTCGTTTTGTCACTTGGTCCACAATGCTTAGTGGACCGCGGTCCACGATAAAATTTGCGGTTAGAATAATAAAATTTATGGGATAAGATAATATACTTTATGTGTTAGAATAATAAAAGTTATGGGGTAAAATAATTTACGAATAAGGTTCAAATTGGCCACTGAACATAACTTGAATGTGCAATTAGACCACTGAATCAAAAAAAAAAAAAGTGCAATTAGGTCACTGAACACTTCAAATGTATGCAATTTCACCTGATAGCAGGTTACCATCTATTTAATCAAGTTACCATCCATTTCATCAGGTTACTTGCTTACGTGGATGGTGAATTGACATTTTAAAATAATTTTTAATAATAACTATTAAAATAAAATATTAAAATAATTTTAAAAATTTAAAAATATTAATAATAAAAAACACACATGCGACCACCCCCTCCCTTTAGTAATGCCTTTGCCACCTTGATAGAAACATGTGAATGATCAAATTTAATTTATTTATTTTATTATTATTATTATTATTATTATTATTATGTACGGAAAGTAAACTTCTTTCACAAAACAACTTTTGCTTTATTATGATGTGTGTGTGCGTGTTTTTAAATTTTTAAAATTATTTTAATATTTTGTTTTAATAGTTATTATTAAAAATTATTTTAAAATGTCAATTCACCGTCCACGTAAGCAAGTAACCTGATAAAATGGATGGTAACCTGATTAAATAGATGGTAACCTGCTATCAGGTGAAATTGCATACATTTGAAGTGTTCAGTGACCTAATTGCATTTTTTTTTTGTTCAATGGCCTAATTGCACTTTCAGGTTACATTGAGTGGCCAATTTGAACCTTATTCCAATAATTTATTTTGTGAGTTAGAATAATGTATTTTATTAGTTAGAATTTAGAAATAATGTATAATGTACTTTATGTGTTAGAATATGAAATTTTTGGAGTAAGATAATGTATTTTATGAGTTAAAAACTAATGTACTTTATGTGTTAAAATAGTTAGTTTTGCCTCAACACAAATTTCACATTTATTATTTGTGTTAATTTGGAACATAGGAATATGGTTCATGCTAATTAATCTATGTATAGATTTAAAATTAACATGACCTAATCTACCATGCCACAAATTGGAAGACTCAAGCAAGTAAACAAAATTAACTTTGTTTTTATTTATAGTAACAATCATTACATTGAGCTTAAATAGCCCATCAGTTACATATCACTTTCGTACAAACATGCCTAACTTAGACAATACAATGGAACATACAACAAGTTGTTTAACGTCAGTTTCTTCTATGGAGTCGTCTTCAGAACTACCTTGCCCATGCCTTCAACAATAGATTGAGCATAGTTTCCCATCCACACATTCTCGCCCTCAACGGTCTCAAAAGTGTTAAATAACTCACTGTTACAACATAGATGTCTTGTTGCACCGGTGTCGATGAACCACTCGCTCTAGTTAGAGCCCACGAGGTTCACATCTGTCACCATGGCCGAAAGACTGATCTCGACCTCCTTATGATTGCTTTCTCCAACAACGTTGGCTTCAAAACTCTTGTTCTTCTTCCTTGGAGCCTTGCATTCAGATGACTTGTGGCCATTCTTGCCATAATTAAAGCATTTGCCATAAAACTTTGTTTTGGTAATAATGCCTCCCTTTAAACCTAGTTTCTGCTTGTCATTCTTGGCTTTCTTGGAGCTTTTACTGTGCTCCACAACGTTACTCTTAGCGCCACCAATGACATAACCTTTCCCTTCATTTTTCATGTTCCCCTCCTCAATTTGTAGTCATTGGATCAGGTCTTCCAAGTTCATTTCCTTTTGCTTGTGCTTCAGGTAGTTCTTGAAGTCCTTCCAACCTAGAGGCAACAAGTGGATTACAGATGTCAGGTAGAACAATATCTTTTGTTGCCACCTCTTGAAGTTCGATCTATTGAACTTCTCTAGTTTTTCAGTTGAACCACTCGGTACCACAATTGGTACCCGCATTGTAGGGATGTATCCCTCGGTGCTCTCATTCGTTTGCAAACCAACGTTCACCGATGCTTGAGAATGTGCAACATTGTTACTGCTCCCACTATTATTATTTCCAACATTTTCGTCCCCATTGTTGTTGTCTGGCAATACAGGCCAGGGTTTTCCATTTTCTTCAAGGAAAATCAGAAAAAATAATGTTTTAAGCTTGTTAGGAATATAAACCTACGAAACTGATTATTTCCACACACACACAAAAAGAAGTAAAAATTGAAGGAGAAATGCTTGGTTAGCTTGAGTCGTGTGATATCCACACTATCCTTAAAACCTAATTTGCTACATCCCAAAGATGCTAGGAGCGTTGTAACCTAGGTTTCCTATGATAAAACAAGTTACGATTCTATGTCTGAGCATTCAAATAAAAGAACCCGACAAACGGAAACAAGATTTTAAACATAGAAAGAAGAGGATGAAGATAAGTAGAGTTTTGTGAGAGAAAAAAAACGTAGGCAAAAATTGTATATCAAATTTTGCTGCTCAACCATGTATATATAGGAGATGAGGAATTAATAACATTTATCATGACATTAAAACTGATAATAAAACCAGTCTGTGTAACCTTCATAACAAACGACCATTACTTTAGAAATTAATTCTAAACTTTAAAAATTGGAATTAATTAGCAATTAATTTAGTAACATCATAATTAATACCCAGAATAGTACTCCGAAGAGTGGTTCGAATGGTTCAAAATGTGAGCAGTTCGAAAGGTAACTACTCCGAATGGTAACTTCGAATGGTACCCGGAAGGTTACGAGTCAACTATTTTACATTCAATCGAGCAGTCCAGGTTAACACTTCGAAGAGTTACAGCTCGGACAATGGCTAAAAATGTTTTGAAAAATATTTTTGAAAAGTTGGCATAACTTAGCCCACAAGGCCAACCACTTTTCCGGACGACATTCGTGCCCGTAGGTGCCGACGTACAAGAGTCAAGCCTTTTCAAGCTCATTATGGGATTTGATTTGCACCCCCTCTCTTGCACGGGCGAGAGAGCCTCTATGTATATATAGTTGTGAAAATTCCCTTCTCTTTCTAAAGTGGGACAAAATTTATTTATTAGCCTTTTCACCTTTATTTTTCAACTCAAATTAAATGAGTCTATTTTGATAATTAATTTATCATTCGCCCATTATCCATTTTGAACGTACAATATACCAATCTCTTCATCTCACTACGAAGAACCTGAATCTTGGCCCCCTTGCCAATTCTTTTTATTATATATATTAGTATTATAGTATTTTTTTTTGGGCCCCCTCCACCAAATATTTGCCATTTTGCTCCCCTCCAAGCAAGTTTCTAGAGTAAGCTTTATACTATTTTGTATTTTTAACTTTCAATCCCAATAACCATACAAAATAGGTAATTTTCAATTTCTTTTTTATGAATTACTCTTTATTGGAGCAAGTTTCATTAGTCCTCATCACAACAAAAAGTCTAGATATTGTAATTAAATGGTAGCTAAATGTCAAACGGGCTGATTACTTTTGTAGGTTTGTTAGATGTATTTTTGGTGAGTTTCGCGAGAGACTTTTAATGTTAGTTATTTAGACTATACGATGTGAGTTAAATTTAGACGTTCTAATAAAAATAAAATACACCGTCTAACATACAATGTATTTCAAAAAAACCAAAGTTGTATTTCATCATTTTTATATAATTAAAAAATCAAATAGTACATACTACGCTGGTTATACATATACACACAAAACGTGGACCAACCTGTGTGTAAAGAGCTGTTGTGATCTAACATTGCGGGCATATATTGCAAACTAAACTGTTATATTTATATACTCCGTAGTTTTTATGATAAAAATAATATTGTCCCGGTTGCGGTGCAAGTTGAATAGGGTTGGAACTTGGAAAGCGAAATGCAGTGGGCACGGAGGACGGATTGGAGGTTTATAGTTTTTAGCGGCAAAGCTAAGCCAATTTGGTCTGCCCCCATTCCGTTGCGCATGTCACTGTTTGTCGGTTAGACTTTGGAGCCTCTCTCCCCTCATGTGCAGTGGTTGACTGCTTGGTCCACGTACATACAATCAACGACCAAATTTTTATATATTCTCTACTTTCAATCATTTAATATAACCCTAATATTCTTCACCCTAATCTTTAGACTCTATTTGACACACTTAGCTGAAAAACTATTAGCTGATAAGTAAATTGATTGAAATTAAAATACTATCGCATTTTTTCTCTAGGTCGAACCCGTCGTATAGAATTTTCTTAGTGCAATTTACTTTCATATGTAATTTACATACGGACTATTATACAACAATATATTTTACCTCATGCATATCCTTAAATAGTGGCTGTATATTTTTCTCGTCATAAAAAAATACATTTTTCAATTTAATAGTTGTACTTTTTTTTATTATTTAATTCCATCTTAATGTCATGCAATTTGCAAAGGCAAACCTAAAAACAACAACAATAACCCACATTTATGGACCGTACCTTGTGTTTGAGAAAGACTTCGGCCATGAATATTTACAAAATTAATTTAACATTTTTTTTTAGATGACAAGGAAAATCCGTGGTCACTATTCGAGGACGTTGATTGAGTAAAGTTTTCCTTGTGACCTTAACCCATAAAGGACCAGAAGGAGGTAAATCAACCTAAACTTTTCATTGCTAACCAGCTCAAATCAAGAAAGCCCGCTCAACATTATTTATTTTGAGAAATACTAAGGGTTAAAACATTTATTTTTGAATACTATTGACTCTGATATGTTACAATGTAGTATATGTTCATACATACTTTCTCAACCTACTGAAGCATAATGAGCCAACGTCCCCATTGGGGATCGAACCTGTGACCTCTCACTTACAAGGGTTAAAACATTCTTTAATGTAACACATCAAGATGAGTTAACTATATATTTTTTAAAATCACTTGATTTGACAATCAACACATTACAATACACCAAAATGGGCAGGGACGGAACCAGAAAATTGATTGAGTGGGCGAAATTATTTTGTCTAATTGATTATGTTTCATATTTTGTCACTCACACACACACACACACACACACACACACACATATATATATAGCTCGCGAGCGGTTCGACGAGCCACGAGCCTAAGACATTACGTAGAGCTTGAGCTCGGCTCGATTATTAAACGAGCCGCTCGAGCTCGGGCCGAGCTTTGACTGAGCAGCTCGCGAACCGCTCAGCTCATTTACACCACTAATTGAAAGTATGTATATATTTTTTTTTAAGTATTTTAAAGTTTAGAATCTGGATCTAACTTTCCCTCTATACTATTTTTTTTAAACGAAAATGCATCTTACGTCTACAATTATTACTCTTTGTTAGTCATTTTCGGATTAAAAAAAAAACTATTTATTTTTATAGATTATTGGTAAATTGGTGACCTATCCTAAGTTAATAAAAAAATTATAAATCAAAAAAAAAAAAAATATTGTATAACATGTTAGGGAGTGGGAATTATAGAGTATCTAGCTAACAAAAGCAACATCTTTTATACTTTAAGTATATGACATACACCGTACTTAAACATGTGTTCTGTTTTTTATTTTTTTTAGTTAGTCGCCTAGGTGCTACCGCTTGATTAGCGCCTAGGATAGCGCCTACTGCAACCATTAAGTAAACATTAAATGGAGGGATGAAGCAACAACAATTTCTATACATAATTTCTTACAATAAACTATCAATTTAATATCCTGACAGTGTTGCTGCATAGAGTGCTCTAAACAAATGCGATGTGTGGTTCCCTCCATAATGAGTCACTATAAATATTTTGTTCACATTCAAATATTACAATTTTGGCCAAGAATCTTGTGGTCTAGTAATACCGAGTTGCTCTCATGGGAGGATGTGAGTTTGAGTCTAAAAAACAATTAACATTCATCTAAGTAACCCAACCAAATAAATTGGAGTTTTTGATACAATACAAAAATACAAATTTGTAGGGAAAAATTTCTATTGTTTCCTACTAAACATGAAAAGAATTTGCAGTTTAATTGAAAAAGTGTTGACAAGAATTGTTAAGTATGAGAATTATTCTCTATCAATTCAGTCTCACTTTTCGTAGTAGAATGATGGTATTTTAATTATATTATATGATTAAAAAGAGAAGAGGAGACGAAGAAAAAGTGATGATTTTTTTCAAAATCATCCTCCTATATCATTTCCAGGTACGACAAATACTAAAAAGTAGTTTCATTATATTAACTTGTGTAGATATCAATCAATATTGTATATAAAATTATGCGCGTTAAACCTTTATTGTTTTGTTTTGTTTTTTTTTTTTTTTGTTTTTTTTTTTTTTTTTTTTT
>NC_044930.1:11034291-11052656 GCF_003576645.1 Ipomoea triloba
TTAAACCTTTTTTTTTTTTTTTTTTTTTTTTTTTTTTTTGTTTTTTTTTTTTGTATATTTCCCCTCACCTCAACTTGTGGGTTAAGATTTTTATTTTTATTCTATCTTATTGTTTAGCCCAAAACTATCGAACCTATGATTGAATTAACAATCATTATATCATGGACCATAGTTTAGCTCACGTTAATGAACAACTAACATAATTCTCGCTTTTAGTATACTGATGTTTATTTTTAATACATTGAATGTTCATTTTTTGTGTACTGAAGGTTCATTATTTAGTATACTACCTAAAAGTGAACTTTCAATACATTAAAAATGAACTTCCAGTATACAAAAAGTGAACATTTATCCATGATCTACTGTACATAGTATTATTTGTCTTGAATTAATTAGTAGTTCATTTACGAAGTACCCAAGCTGCTAGGTTAACTTGTGGGTTAATAATATTTGGCTAATAGCTAATTCAACATCAAGATTCAAGATCCAATTCAAAGCATGTTGCATAGGAATGTAAGGCAAATGGATGTATATTGTAATTGGATCTGCGTTTGGGAAGTTCACATGGGGGAGAAATGGACAGTTTCTGATCCCTTTCTTGTTTCTCATATAATGTAGAGTTGAAATGTCACTCTCCCCCCTAAGATGCAAGGCAAGTCCAACCAATTGGGACCCACCAAAGGGACACTTTGAGATTGAATCATGACTTTTGGCCACAAAATCTTCATCAAAATGTAGTACTCATCACTCTCATTTAAACTATCATAATCTAAATTTCAGCCCTAAAAGCACCCTATCACCCTCAATACCAACCCTATGCTAATCATTATGTTAGCCTTTCATAGGGAAACAAAAAGGCTAGTCATAGACACACATTTGTCATGTTAATGAAACAAGTTCATCATTTATAGATACAAAATGGGTATTAGAGAGGTATCGAGCCAAGATAACAAAAAATTCACACTTGTAATCACAAAGTCACGAGTTCGAATCCTTGTCCACTTGATTTGACTCAATCAATTATGAGTAACTTAGGCTGATTTACTCTTGTCCACTTGATTTGACTCAATCAGTTATATCAGTTATGAGTAACTTAGGCTGATTTACTTCCTTGTGGTTCTTTGTCAGCTAGGCTGATTTACTTCCTTGTGGTTCTTTGTCGGCTAGGTTCACAAGGCGGAGTTTACACACATTCGAAAGAAAATTAAGTGTGTTAAGTGTAATATTAGGAGGTTCACAAGGCAGAGTTTACACACATTCAAAAGAAAATTAAGTGTGTTAAGTGTAATATTAGGTGGAGGAATCTTGAATGGACTTATGTTTGATGTAAAAGAGGAATGATAGGTTTATAGAAAGTGGGTAATGCAATGGTATTAAGAGTAAAGAGCAGGAAGAATTAATGGGGCAATGAAAGTGTATAGGACAAAAGAAAGGGCCAGGGGCACCTACAACTGCCTGCAAGGATCAGGGGTTCCTTGGAGTAGCAATAAAGACTATCTCAATTTTGCATCTTCTACTGCATTTTCACTCTAACCATCCAAAGCAAACATTTGGTGTTTTAAAGCACAGGAGAAAAACACATAAAAAAAAAAAAAAAAAAAAAAAAAGTATACAACAAATGTTGCAGAAACCTGGATGATTTCTCAGAAGATTTTGAGTTGTGCAGGAACATTATGGGGGGTCATGGCTCTCAGATACTTCCCATGGCTTTCTTCGTCGTCATCATCACATTCTTTCTCGTGTCATTCTATTCGACCCGCATTTTAACTGCAGGTTGCTTCACTCTTAATGACCAGAGACGGGTGCACAATTTAGATGAAAACGAGAATGGTAACAGAAGAGTCATCGTTCTTGAAAAGCTCAGAGCTTTACTTGGAATGAAGGATGGCTTCGAGTTGAGAGAACCAAACAATGCTGCTGCTGATGATTCTACTGTTTACTCGTCTCCCTCGCCCTCGCCATTGCCCTCGCCTTCTCCCGCTCCCGGGATTGAAGGCGAAGAAGCGCCTGCTCCTTCTCCAAGACGAGCGGTCCACCGCCATTCTCATCACCACCGCCCTTCACTCCCACAAGCACACAAGGCTAAGCAGAAGAAGAAGAAGGAGGAGGGGGAAGGGAGTTCCAGAAAAGTTCTGACAGCGGTTCTCGTGTCGGCAGGAGTAACATTCTCACTATGTGCAGTCTGTCTGTTCTGGGGATGCAGAAGATTTCAGAACAAAAAGAAGAAAACAGTGAGAACAATATACTGCAGATCAAAATATTTGAGCTCCCAGATGAGTTCAGTGAAACCTGACCTCTTTTACCTTGATTCAGTAGGAATTGGCTTGGAAACTCCTTGCCCAGGCCCACTTTTCCCAGAACATGGCTCAGACACTGAAACCTCACTCTCAACTCAAATCATCACACCAAATGGGAGACAAGAAACAGACCCACAAGTCCACAAACCTGGAGATGATAATGGAGAAATTATTGTTTTTGATGAACCCCATTCACCATCATCATCATCAGATGATGATGATGATTCCTTCCATTCTATATGCAATCCTGGTAGCATTAGGCTATCCAATGCTTCAGCTGGTAGTCTAACTGAGGAAACCTCCCAAGATGACTCAAAACTATCCTTTCCAGTCTTGAACTCAGAACCATATTGTCCATCCACTTCTGTGCCTCCACCTCCACCTCCACCACCGCCACCAC
The DNA here is from genome assembly GCF_003576645.1 of Ipomoea triloba. Taxonomy (NCBI): domain Eukaryota; kingdom Viridiplantae; phylum Streptophyta; class Magnoliopsida; order Solanales; family Convolvulaceae; genus Ipomoea; species Ipomoea triloba. The sequence goes on from NC_044930.1 coordinate 11,036,989, forward strand.
CACGACCCTGCCTCCCGCCCTTTGCGAAAGGCGGCCCACCTCCTCCACCATCTCCACCACCACCACCAGCAGGCAAAGATGGAAGTCCACTGCCAAGACTGAAACCCCTGCACTGGGACAAAGTAAGAGCTGCACCGAATCGTTCAACCGTATGGGATCAGCTGAAGCCAAGCTCATTCGAGTAAGATTTTTTTCTTCTTTTCTCAGCTGGGCCGAGGCCAGTAAAGGGTCAAGTCCAGCATTTTGTCTCTCGAAAATATGATTGTGCCTTACAATTCCATTCTCAAGTCTTATGAGTGTGTTTCAGTTCAATTTACAACTTTATACACTGATTATTATGATCTGGAGCAGATTCGACGAGGAGATGATCGAGTCCCTTTTTGGTTACAACCTGCAAAATTCAATGAATGATGAGGCCAAAAGCAAAACCCCATCTCCAACTAAGCATGTGCTAGAGCCTAAGAGATTACAGAACATAACCATACTCTCTAAAGCTTTGAATGTGAGTGCAAACCAAGTTTGTGAAGCACTAACAAAAGGTAACCTGAAATTTGATATATATATGATTAGAGAAGGGAAAAAATGCAGACTTGGCTTGATTATGAATGTTGTGAAAACAGGAAAAGGGCTGTCATTGCGAGAATTGGAGGCACTGGCAAAAATGATGCCAAATAAGGAAGAAGAGGCCAAACTGGCAAACTATAAGGGAGACATAAATGAATTAGGATCAGCAGAGAAGTTTGTTAAAGCAATATTAAAGGTGCCATTTGCTTTCAAAAGAGTTGAAGCCATGCTTTACCAAGAAACATTCAGTGATGAAGTTCTTCATCTCAGAAAATCTTTTTCAATGCTAGAGGTAACACAAAAGCATAGTTCGTCATAGCATGTTAGGATCAAATATTTATCATTACATCAAAAGCTTTAGTCGGTAGCAAAGTCTCAATTTTATTTCTTTATATATCACCACATTTTCTAGAGATAGGGTAATGGATTTGGCCTAACAATCCGTTAGTCATATGGTGCTGAATTTTGCCCTTCAAACCTCCTCCCAACAATCCCCTAGCCATTTGGTGCTAGAATTGGCCCTTCAGGCTTCCGCCCAACAATCCTCTAGCCATCTAATGCGGACTTGGCCCTTCAGACTATCGTCTAACAATCCCTTAGCCATATGGTGCTGGATTTTGCCCTTCAAACCTCCGCCTAACAATCCCCTAGCCATTTAGTGCTGGACTGGCCCTCCAGGCCTTCGCCCAACAATCCTTTAGCCATCTAGTGTGGACTTGCCCTTCAAGCCTCCACCCAACAATTTCCTGACCATCTAGTGCTTGACACTGTGAGCATAAATATAATATAAACATAAATGTGTAGTCCAACTATCAGCTTAACATTTTAGTTTGATGGAGCACATGCTTACATAGCAGAAATTTAACCTTAGCTCTTCATTCACAACTAGCTAAACTTGTTTTGAATTCATTTAAGGAGGCCTGCAAGGAGCTGAGATCAAGCCGTCTATTCCTAAAGCTCCTCGAAGCCGTGCTAAAGACCGGAAACAGAATGAACGTGGGAACAGTCCGAGGAGGAGCCAGAGCATTCAAGCTCGACGCTCTCCTAAAACTAGCAGACGTGAAAGGAACCGACGGCAAAACCACACTGCTCCATTTCGTGGTCCAAGAAATCGTGCGCTCAGAAGGGCTCAAATTCTCGGAGAGCATAATGGGAAAGATCGAGCAAAGAACCAAACCCAAAAAGCCCGAAAACGACAGAGAAGAAAACTACAGGCAAATGGGCCTCGATCTCGTCTCGGGCCTAAGCACCGAGCTCTGTAACGTCAAGAAAACCGCCACCATAGACTTGGACGTGTTGGCTAACTCCGTCTCAAATCTCTCTGCGGGGATCGCAAACATACGAAGCCTTGTGGCTATGGAGGATAGAATCGTAGATGGGTTTGTGGGCTCCATGAGATCGTTCTTGAACGGGGCAGAGAGGGCTTTGAAGGAGCTGCGGGAAGATGAGAATGGAGTGCTGTTGCGCGTGAGAGAGATTACGGAGTATTTCCATGGAGATGTGAGCAAAGATGAACCGAACCCGCTGAGGATTTTTGTTATTGTGAGGGATTTCTTGGGCATGTTAGATCATGTGTGTAAACAACTTAGGAACTCTAAACCTTTGAGTAGTCCTAGTCCTTTGTCTCCGTTCCGGTAGCTGTTTTGTTGGCTTGATTGGTTTGTCAATAATTTCTGTGTTTTTTTTTCCTTTTCTGAATCCTGTAAATTATTCAGAGAAGTGCTTGGAATTTAACATCTTGTTAGATCTAATGTCAATTTTTTACTTCTTTTTTAACTTCCAAGTATAAGGATTAGTGCAATTAGTGGGAAAATTAAAAAAAAACAAAAAAAAAGACACTTGTCATGAGGTTTCCTAAATTGATAAAATAGTACAATTAAGTCCTAAGAGCAACCTTAATATTGGGGTTTTTAGCTCAATTTTTGCATATCAGATAGGATGGAGATGGTTGAGAAAAAGAAGGAAAAAAAGACTGTCATTAAAAAAAAATTGTATTATTAAGGCGTCCACCACACCGTGCACTAGGCGATTTTTATTTTCTTCTCCTCCTATTGAGCTTCACAATGCAAAAAACTATACCTCTTGCCAATTTTATTTTTCCTCTTTCTTACATTCTCTCTCCTCCAACTCACGCACTATCTCTTCCATCAAAGTAAAGAAAATCCCTCAAAAACTTCAGGTTGAATGCTCTAATATTACATCATTGTTGACGTGGCTAACATGTTCCATCTCGATGCTTACACGATCCTAAATGTACAATTTTTCAATTTTTTTTGAATACTATTGACTCTGTTACAATGTAGTATCTGTTCATACATACTTTCTCAACCTACTAAAGCTCAACGAGCCACAATTTTCAATTAGGAGACTTAATTGTACTATTCTTTAAACTTAAATGATTAACTTGGCACTTTTTCTATCTCATAATGACTTGAACTCACAACCCATAAACTGTGATTAAGGAATTATAACTTAACCTTCTTGTAATTCAAGAATTGCACCGACACGTCCCTACCTTAAAGTCTTAGTGAATCGATAAATTGAAAGATATATCCCAACTCTAAACTGTACATTTGAGTTCCTTAAAAGTGTTTGTACACTGATATTTACTAAAAAGACAATTTCAACCATGGTGGCCTAAATCTGGAGGATAGCAATCATTCTATCTTCTGATCAGCCATGGTGGCCTGGATCTGGATTGCTGTTGGCTCAAACATGCTCTCTCATGGACCTACAAGTTAATGCAAGAATTAGTTTCTGTATTTATCAAGCTGATAGAAATAGGTGCTCACCACCTCTAACTGCTTCCCCAAAGTTTCAACTTTCAACACCTAATTTCCTAACCTTACCCCACAAACACAACTTCACTATCTTAGCATTTAAGGTAGCATTAAATCTCTACAACAAAAACCCATCACTTAACACTCTTGTATCAGGTCTGTGACAAAGATGTGTGCAAGCTAAGTGCCCAACCACACCTTTAGAGGTTGCTTTCTGGGGTTGAATAAATTAAAGATGGTTTCATTTTCTATATCTTGTTAACCTAAGACATGCATGAATTAACTAAAAATAATTGCATATTCGCGACTTAATTGACACCCAATTATTGGTTAGGTCAAATCTGCAATTTAAAAATGATTGCACCGTACCCCAACCTTGGGTTCCCACCACTCTTGTCTAGAGTGTCAGCCAAAGTTTATGGGGGACTGATATTACATATCATCATTCAGTTATTACATTTCTTTTTCTTGTTGCTGGTCATATGTATAGAACTAATTTTGGGGATTGGACACAGATCTTTTATATGCACATATTCCTCTGAGAGGACGACTAGGTCCTTCGCATAAGCTAAGGGTCTACTGAATTAGGTTTTTTCAGTGTTCTTGTTGAAACGTGTAGGCACACTCTTTGCTTCTAGTGACATTAATCCAAAGTTTAAGTACAACCCAGTACAACCCATGCGCCTAGAGAATGTAAATATGTCCAACTAGTCTACATATCTCTAAATATTTATACATCAATGCCTTAAAAAATTATTCAATGCTAATTTTTTGTTCTCAATAAGAATTGAACTATGGAAGGGAAAATGCTAATAAAATAAAACTATAAAATTATGTCACAATCAATATCATTATCACTCCATATATCATTTCGAGGTCTCAAGTCAAATTTGACATTACAAGTTTCTAAAACACGTTGAAAATTTTTGAATGAGAAGTATTGTCCCAGCGTGATGTTCGGAACATAACTACGTTTATTATTTAATATATGCATGATGAGCTTAGCAAGATATGAGTTTTCAACTAACCTGAGCTTGAACCCACTTCCCCCCAAAACAAAAAAAAAAAAATTTAATCTCCCCATCCAACGGCAAAGTTTTACATGATCTACGTAGCTACTGTGAACCATGAATAAAAATTATATTTTTAATATATTAAGTGTACATTATTTGTATATTGTAGGTACATTATTTGAGTATTGCAATACATTATTTTGTATACTATCAAATAATGTATATTTAATGTACAAATAATATACTTTTAGTACATTAAAAATGTTTTTTTTTATTTACGATAGTTATGTGGATCATGATCCATGGTATAAATTCAAACTAACAAAATGCATTTTGAGGTTTTTGGGCAACGATCGCAGATAAATTCAAACTAACAAAATGCATTTTGAGGTTTTTTTAATACTATTTTTTTTCTTCCAAAAGGTTGAATGAAATCCTCAACTCCAAGAGCCCCACACCCCGACCCGACAAAGCATCTGGGAGGATATAAATCATGGTAACTTAACTGAGCACAAATGCTAGACCTTTACTTACTGTGCACAAGGAGCCCCTCACTTCGAGGTTACCTCCACACTGTCGCGGGTAAGACTCAATTCTTAATTTTTTAATACTATTAACTCTATTATAAGATAGTATCTATTCTATAAATTCTGTATCCGTTGTATTTGGAGTTTGTATTATTACATTAAACTAAGATCATACAGTGTCAGTTATAGTACAGTTTAAGTATTACTTAATGTTATGTCTTCTTCACCCGATGATAGTATTAATTACGATGGAAGGGAAAATGTGCAACACCGACCAAGCTCATTTGAAAACTCATAAGATTATTAAAGATTTTTTAAAAATATTTTTTACTGTTTGATTATCAATAAGAAATTGGTCAATAACCTTGTGGTCTAGTGGCATTCGGTGTCTCGGTTAACACTTCCACATGGATGATGGGATGATGGGAGTGGGTTCGAGCCTTAGAGGATTCCTCATATTGATAAATATCAAAGAGGGTGTCAGACATACCGTTCAGAATATGGCCACGGCAGGCGAGATCATCATTCTCCCATTTGAGTCGGCGACGGGTGGCTTCAAGCGTCTCATTCTCTTGCTCCACTGGCTTCGGGGTGCTCAGCACATATGCCACATTCAGAGCCGCAAGGGGGAACTTCATCTTCTTTTGCCATCTGCGAAAGCCCACGCCTTCAAAGTGTTCCAACTTTGGAATGTTGATGGCAAAGTCAAGGAACCCATAGTTCATCATTCCTCAGAAACTGAGATTAAAAGCTTATAGATTGTTGGTTTATTGATGGAGAATATGAGGAATAACAGTAACGAGGAAACGAGATCTTCAGGCGTGATGTCACTTTCCTATAAGCTTTTAATCTTTCCTCTCACAAAGCAACGAGGTTTCAAGATTAAATCTTATGGGATACAAGAAGATGAAACAAAGTTCTTTGTTGCTTGGAAAGAAACTTTAGGAGAGATTTGAATCGTGAAATAACTTGATAGAATGCAAAACTTGCCCACTTCATCAGATGAAACTCCCTAGACTTTATAGAGAAAATTCTAACCGTTGGAAGCAGTTTACTGGAAGTTTATGGCTGTTGGTAAACCACCTTCAACCATAATTTTGAACTTCCAACCGATTTTGGATAGGATAATCCGGTTTACGTAAGTTACGTNATAATATACTTTTAGTACATTAAAAATGTTTTTTTTTATTTACGATAGTTATGTGGATCATGATCCATGGTATAAATTCAAACTAACAAAATGCATTTTGAGGTTTTTGGGCAACGATCGCAGATAAATTCAAACTAACAAAATGCATTTTGAGGTTTTTTTAATACTATTTTTTTTCTTCCAAAAGGTTGAATGAAATCCTCAACTCCAAGAGCCCCACACCCCGACCCGACAAAGCATCTGGGAGGATATAAATCATGGTAACTTAACTGAGCACAAATGCTAGACCTTTACTTACTGTGCACAAGGAGCCCCTCACTTCGAGGTTACCTCCACACTGTCGCGGGTAAGACTCAATTCTTAATTTTTTAATACTATTAACTCTATTATAAGATAGTATCTATTCTATAAATTCTGTATCCGTTGTATTTGGAGTTTGTATTATTACATTAAACTAAGATCATACAGTGTCAGTTATAGTACAGTTTAAGTATTACTTAATGTTATGTCTTCTTCACCCGATGATAGTATTAATTACGATGGAAGGGAAAATGTGCAACACCGACCAAGCTCATTTGAAAACTCATAAGATTATTAAAGATTTTTTAAAAATATTTTTTACTGTTTGATTATCAATAAGAAATTGGTCAATAACCTTGTGGTCTAGTGGCATTCGGTGTCTCGGTTAACACTTCCACATGGATGATGGGATGATGGGAGTGGGTTCGAGCCTTAGAGGATTCCTCATATTGATAAATATCAAAGAGGGTGTCAGACATACCGTTCAGAATATGGCCACGGCAGGCGAGATCATCATTCTCCCATTTGAGTCGGCGACGGGTGGCTTCAAGCGTCTCATTCTCTTGCTCCACTGGCTTCGGGGTGCTCAGCACATATGCCACATTCAGAGCCGCAAGGGGGAACTTCATCTTCTTTTGCCATCTGCGAAAGCCCACGCCTTCAAAGTGTTCCAACTTTGGAATGTTGATGGCAAAGTCAAGGAACCCATAGTTCATCATTCCTCAGAAACTGAGATTAAAAGCTTATAGATTGTTGGTTTATTGATGGAGAATATGAGGAATAACAGTAACGAGGAAACGAGATCTTCAGGCGTGATGTCACTTTCCTATAAGCTTTTAATCTTTCCTCTCACAAAGCAACGAGGTTTCAAGATTAAATCTTATGGGATACAAGAAGATGAAACAAAGTTCTTTGTTGCTTGGAAAGAAACTTTAGGAGAGATTTGAATCGTGAAATAACTTGATAGAATGCAAAACTTGCCCACTTCATCAGATGAAACTCCCTAGACTTTATAGAGAAAATTCTAACCGTTGGAAGCAGTTTACTGGAAGTTTATGGCTGTTGGTAAACCACCTTCAACCATAATTTTGAACTTCCAACCGATTTTGGATAGGATAATCCGGTTTACGTAAAACTTCCAACCGATTTTGGATAGGATAATCCGGTTTACGTAAGTTACGTACCCAATTTTGGATAGGATAATCCGGTTTACGTAAGTTACGTACCCATGCATGATAAACGTGTTAAAACACATTTAAGTTACGTACCCATGCATGATAAACGTGTTAAAACACATTCTAGTCTTAATATCATGCATGATAAACGTGTTAAAACACATTCTAGTCTTAATATTCCCAATGCAATATACTTGTTGCAAAACAAGAGATACTAAAACATGTGTACAATACTTACCCTTACATATATCAGATCAGCATTCGAGTCATAGAATGCTTCACAGATTCGCATCTCTCGAGAGTTGGAAGTTTACAAAAAGACTATCGAGACATCTGCCGATCGAACTGATCTCTCGATGTATCTCTCGAACATTCCTATCTCTCGAGACACCGATGTTCTGCGAACTGATCTTTCGAATAAACTGACCTCTCGAGGTATCTCTCGATCATCCAAAATCAACTCCACCAAACTAAATAATACTTATAACTGCACAACTCCAAATATTATTTAAGCTTGCATGGTAGACATCTGAACCATTAATATCCATTACTATATAAATATCCAACATAAAAAGCTCTAGTTAAGATTTTTAGAATGACATGCATATTGATATTTTATTTCAGTGTTTTAAATTAACATATGATTATATTAAGTCACTACATCAGGTTCATTTTAAATATACTAAAGTTTCATTTTCAAAACACCGTAGGTTCATTTTTAAAATAGTACAAGTTCATTTTCAAAATATTGTAATGTAGATTCATTTTTATAATACTACATTATAATGGCGGATGAATTGTAACAAAGTCAGTAGTACTCAATTGTAACAAAGTCAGTAGTACTCGAAAACATTATTGGTGAATTTCAAATAAATTCATTAATAAAACATTACATGTTCATTTACGCAATATTAATGGTTCATTTTTACAATACTAAACGTTAATCTTTACAGTGATAATATATAGCTTCATTAAGAGAATACCAGAGGTTCATTTTTACAATAATACAGAAGGTTCACAATACAACTATAATCAACGCAATAATTGGGGCTATGGAGGCGGAGACGCTGCTGGTTGACTATAGAGAGCTCCTCAAGCAAATTAGGAGTTCGAAAATCTTGCATGTCTTAAGAAAAGGGAAATAATGTGCAGACTTTTTAGCGAACTTAGGCCAAGTGTGTGAGTGAGGTACATGAAGCATACACCTGATGACATGCAACAGGAGTGCCAAAGATGAGGATATAGTTCCTGGGCCTTAGGGTGGTCTCTCCGACACACCAAAAAAAAAAAAAAAAAAAAAAGATTCATTTTAGCAAATATTGCATGCAAGTGCATTAATAAATAACTATGATTCAAAATATATTAATATGAATATCATTCAAAAAATATCAATAGGATATTTCTAATAATATACTCCTATTTTGTAACATTAATTTTATTTATACAAAAAATAAAGAATAATATTTGTAAATGATAATAGGAAAATTGATGTTAGTTTAATAAACATACAATATTGTTAGCCAAGGACCTTGTAGTCCAGTGGCATCAAACCCTTCCCTTTATATAGGAGGTGGTGGGTTCGAGTCTCAGTGGAGGCAATACTGATTCTTGTGCTTTAATAGGTTGAGATAGTAGTTATGAACAGATACTACATTGTAACAGAATCAGTAGTATTCAAAAAAAAAAAAACATACAATATTGTTATTATGAACTTACAATATATTTTTTTTTTAAAGGAAAAAACCATGGTCCATGATATAACTTGCTTTATTATTTGAATTGGACTAGGTTAGTCCAGTTAAAATATGAGTCTAGACGAGTTGGACCAGACAATAAGAATCTTAGCAGTTAGCACAGTTCGGCTATAACTCAAAAAGATTTTTAAATGTTTAAGTTTTTTCTTCAATTTCTAATACTACTAACTCTATTACATCAATTGAGGCTCGAATTCACAATCTCCCATATAAAGGAGCAATTTGGTGCCACTGGACCACAAGATTCTTAGCACCAGACTCACAACTTAAAAAAGAAAATTAATTGAAATTTTTCTATGTCTTATTAAATATGAGTTGAGTTGGGTTGAGCCAAATAATAAAAAGGTTAACTCAACCTAGACAACATCCAAAAAATAAGTAATTTTTCTTAGTTCATAATTATTAATTTATATTTTTTTGTATTATAATAAAGTATAAGTTAAAATTATTTATTTAATCATTTTGTTATAATTATTAGAGAAAATTATCATTTTGATCTACTGACTATAGGGATCCTCTTAATTGCAGTTCATGACTTTCAAAAGTGTTAATTGCATATCCTGACTATTCATTTTTTGTCAATTTTTGTCACTCCGGCCAAATTACCGATCAAATTCGCCAGAAAATTCAAAACCCTAAAATAAAGAGGGTATTTTAGTCATTTCACTCCCCTTTTCTTCTTCTCCGGCGAGCTACCACTTTTCTCCGGTAAGGGGATGGGAGAGCTTCTCCGGCGAACCAAAATTGAACATAAAAACTGGGAATCTTACACGACGACAAGTGGATCGGACTGATTCAACTGAGTACTAAGAGGAATTTATATTATTTTTGTTACGTTCTCACATGGCTGCCACGGAAGTGCGATTCACGATGCCGCAAACGTCGCGGATTTCGAGCTGGACACCGGCCAATGGAGCCAGGTTGCCCATCTTGACCATGGCGGCGGCGAAGTCGGAGAGGAAAGTGCCGGTGCGATTCACGATGCTGCTCGCGGATTTCGATTTGGACGCCGGCCGATGGAGCCAAGTTGCCCATCTTGACCATGGCGACGACGAAGTCGGAGAGCAAAGCGTTGGTGACATCCCTGTATCTCCTCACGGCGGCGGTTGTGGTTCATTCATTATCTCCGGCATCTCAAGCTTCACCGCCTGGTCGCTCTCTTCTCCCCTTACCGGAGAAGCACTTTTTGGTTCGCCGGAAAAGAAGAAAAAAAGATGGGTTGGCCGGAGAAGAAGAAAAGGGGTGTGAAATGACTAAAATACCCTCCTTATTTTAGGGTTTTGAATTTTCTGGCGAATTTAACCGGTAATTTGGCCATAGTGACCAAAATTGACAAAAATTGAATAGTCAGGGCATGCAATTAACATTTTTGAAAGTCGTGGACTGCAATTAAGAGGACCCCTATAGTCAGTGGACCAAAATGGCAATTTGCTCTAATTATTATTACTTTATAACTATTATAAATTTTAATTTATAATTTTATTTTAATATAAACAATAATTATTATCATCTTTAAAATAATTAATAAGTTATAATAAATAACTTTATAATAGATTTATATTCATGTTTTTTCAAAATGAACCAAATAAAAAAATATTTTTTATGACTTTAGGCAAACATTAAAAAATGAAAAAGTTTTGCAAAAATGAATCACTTTTTTAAAAAACATTTAAAAAAAAAAACATTTTCAATGTGTTTCTAAATCCACCTAAGTGGGAAAAAATCCCTACATTAGATACAATTTACGAAACTACGTACAAAGTCCTTTCCTAATTGAATTGGAAAACTTGCATGTATGATGTATCATCAATCATTATTGTGAGTTGTGTGGGCAACGCTCCAAAATATAAAGTACATTATTCTAACTCATAAAATATATTATATTACTCCAGAATGTTCATTATTTCTAACACGCATAGAGCAAGAAAATTTTTTTAAACGTCAAACGACGTTGTTTTGGACTATGATCCACATAACTGTGTGGACCAAATAATTTGCCTGGTATCATTCAACCAAGATAACCACTATCCTTGATTAGGTAGGTGCCAAGCTCATTATGCAAAATTAACATAAATAGGGAAGTTAGACCTTCATCGATTTTATCTTTTCTGCCTTTTTCTGGTCAATGTGAAGATCTTGATTCTTGAGGGAGCATTTTGAGCGCCCATGTCATATTTATTTTGCCATGTAACTGAATCATATAGGCTTGGGCTCTGCATAACATTTTGGACCTTGAAGCAATCCTTGTGGCTTGGAAATGGCCTAGTCTGTCATCATCAAGTTTGGACCGGCCCAAAGACAAATAATGCCTATGTCAATCGTAATCAATCATTATTGGATGGACCATAATTAAAAAGTACATTTTTAATATACTGAAAATACATTATTTTTTACATAAAATAAATTATTTTAGAGTATATTATTTAAGTACTAAAAGTACATTATTTTATATATATTATCAAATAATGCACCTTTAGTACAAAAATAATGTACTTTTAGCATAACAAAAATGTACCTTATATTCATGGTCCACACAACTATGTGGACCATGGTCCACACAATAATTTGCGAATCGCAATACAGTGGACCATGGTAATCCGCTACCTATATATATATATTATCAAATGAACATGCATGTAGTAGAATTAAAATAATACTTTAGTGTTGCTATAATGAACTTATTGCGTGTATAAGATGAAACTAAATAGCAGAGTTCATACAGATGGGTATATTTTCAAATGAACATATAGTAGAATTAAAAAGATGCTTTAGTACGTGTTGCAAAATTTACCTATTGTATGTATAAAATGAAACTGATGAATAGTATAGCTCATACATATATGTATATTGTCAAATGTATGTCGTGTTTTGGAATTAAAATAATACTTTACCTTTTTTCTACAAACATAATGCACTACTTTTATAAAATGTACATGAGTTTTATAAAAAATAAAAAATAAAAATCATGAACTTAAAAAGATTGATTTTGTTTGAACATATAGTTTTTGAGATGGAGTGGTTTCATAGGAATTGAGACTAGCTAGTATTTGTCAAAACATGACTTGATTGGTTACTATATATCAACTAAATCAAACTAACTCATTAATTAGTTACATCTATAAGAGAAACTATATATCTCCAAAAGACGTCCAAACAAAAACTATACATTTCCATGCAAGGGATGTGACATTTAATTAATATATTTATTGTTGAGAGCTTCACACTTTTACGTCATTCTACTTATGAAACATTATATTTGGTCAAGGTTAGGTGTATTTGTGTAAATAATTTGTTTACTTCACAATGCAGCAGTACCTGCTCATCTATATAATGGAAGCATCACATCTTTGTATTCAATAGAAATTTGCCTCTTATTTAATCAAATCAAAAAAAATTAGAGGAATCATATTCTGCCAAATGCAAGAGGCTTACGAAACACTAGGGAAATATTTTGCTATATATATTACTACATCTTAAACCCTCAATCTCCTGCAACACTTAAACAAGAATGGCTATCACAATCACAATCTCAATCTCCACATTTGTAGTTTGTATGATGTTATTGATCTCAAGCAAGTTTGTGGCCTCAGTGTCTAGTCCACTTTGCCAATCAGGATATCCAAACAACGCAGTCCCAGTGCACAATGAAGACATAGACTTGATGCAATTTGCTGGGAATGTGGAGTTCCTGGAAGCAGAGTTCTTCTGCTGGGGTTCTTATGGCTACGGCCTCGACGTTCTTGAGCCGGGGCTAGTCGATGGGGGCCCTCCTCCCAAGGGCGTAACCAAAGCCAATCTCGATTTCCTCACACGTAACATCTTCAAGGAGTTTTGCAACCAAGAAATTGGTCATCTAAGGTATGCTGGCTTATTTTAAAATTTTGAAGTTGTTTGGTAGGTAGATCATGCACTTGGATGGACATACATATAAAGGAAGGTAGATCATATCATATCCTAAAGTGTGTGTGTGTGTATATATATATATGTCACAATTGAATTCTATGTTCAACCAACTTGTGCAAAATTCATGTCCATTAAAATAATAAATAAGGAGTATATATAATTTTGAAGGACTAAAAATATGATTCCAATGACCATATTTAAAGGGGAGTATCATGATAGATAGGTATGTTGTATCTTATATAGAAATGAACTTGGTCAGCTTACAAACTAGAACTAAATATAGTCAAATTAATAATCAAAAAACAAATTTAAATGAAAATGTCACTACTGCCGTAAGATCAAAAGTGAAATTAATTCTTCTTAGATCTATTATATGACATATAGGGATCAAATAATATTACGGCTTGAATAATGTTTTAGATTTTGAATCACGTGAATCTATAAAAATAAAGAAACTTTAATTTGATTTTGCAGGGCTATAAGGTCAAGGGTTGGATTGTTTGAGAGGCCTTTGTTGGACCTTAGTACAAAAAATTTCGCCCAACTATTTGATGAAGCATTTGGTTGTAAACTTGAGCCACCATTCGACCCATACAGGGACAGCCTAAGCTACATGTTGGCTTCTTATGCAATTCCATATGTTGGATTGGTAGCCTATGTGGGTACAAACCCTAACATCAACGGCTATATAACAAAGAGGGTAAGTCTACAAAACCAAGAAGGATGTGTTCCGTTTATATGCTTAACCGGTTAATAGGATTGACTGTGATACCAAAATAAAGAATTCACTCTATTTCAGTTGATAATTAGACTATACATTAATTATATGTTCAACAGTTATATCGACTAAAATACTAGGGCTTTTCACAGCTACTAGCAGGTTTACTAGGAGTTGAAGCGGGGCAAGATGCAGTTATCAGAGAGTACCTCTACGAGCGCGCTTCGCACGTTGTGTTCCCATATCGCCACACTGTAGCAGATTTCACCATCCGCATTTCAGTGCTAAGGAACCGGTTGGCATTGTGCGGAATCAAGGATGAAGGATTGCTCGTTCCACCATTCCTTGGGGCTGAAAATCGCACCACCAGTAACGTTTTGTCTGCCGACAATGAATCACTCTCTTACAAGAGAACTCCGGCAGAAATACTCAGGATTTTATACACCACCAGCGATGAGCACATTCCTGGTGGCTTCCTTCCCCTGGGAGGTAATGGTAGAATTGCAAGGGATTTTCTTATAGAGTGACACTATGGTTATGACAATGACAAATAGTATTTCTTTATGGTATTGTTTGCTATAAAATTTTAAAAATAAAAAATCATGGGAATTTTCTATTTCTTTCACAGCTTTCATATGCAATATGCAATATGCAATCTAACACTGAATAATTTTCAAATGGAATAATGAGATGTTATAAACAACAAATTGTCAAAACTCAAAATCAAATTTAAGAAGCAAATGAGTCCATCACTATCCCATACTTTAAGTCTAGAGCAGGATCAAACTAAACTCAATTCAAACCTAACCCGAAACATTTATACTTAAATGGAGGCTCAGAAGCACGAGATTCTAAAGCTATAAATAGAAGTGACTACAATACCAGAGATTTGAGACGAGCAAAATAAACAGCACACCGGAAGAGTCGAAGAGACCACTATTGGTGGATTTGGGCTTTCTTCTTCTGCCAGAGCCTGTCAAGAGCACTGTCTGCATCTCCCTGCAAAATAGATTCCAAAGCACTCTCATTAAGTTACTATGCTAGCATTGATCATATAAATCACTCAAGATTTGTAAAATTTAAAAGTAGATAATGAAAAATACATCATATTCGAACTTCGAAGATGTTAGATTTTTCTGCTATGAGAATATGTAACTGATTGAATAGATAATGGATAATGAACCTTTCACATACAAAGACAACCAGAATCTCAAGAGTTCGAGACTTGCTTGGTAACTTATTTTATTTGAGTTCCTCTCTTTGGTTATCTTAACTTGTTAGAATATATAGTAAAAAAAACATTCAAAATATGAATAAGTAGGTCAAAGAGCACTTGCTTCTAAATATCATGCAGATAATTCACATATAGACATATAGTAGGTTTGACATGCACTTGAGGTGCATATGGTATACCTGTGAGTGAAAGATCACTATACAATATAGTTTGTATACATATCTAAAAAGTCATCTCTAGTTTTCAAGAAAGAGCAGTTTAGAAAGAAAGGAAATTTGAAATAGATGGCATCCTTAAACTCTATATCTTCATAAACAGGTGAAGGCATATTCAACTGCCACTGTGATAGTTATACTGGTTGGAAATTGGAATATCTTGGTCATAGCCTTCTAAAATAACTGAAGAACCATTCTAGCACAATGCCATCACATTCCAATGTTGGTGGCTTGATGCTTGTCAAATAAAACAAAGAAACCAGCACAGGAAACATGAATCAAACTACAGCAAAATGAGAGCATCATAAAATGATTCCCCCCCCCCCCCCCCCCCC
>NC_044930.1:11053265-11148346 GCF_003576645.1 Ipomoea triloba
CCCCCCCCCCCCCCCTCCAAAAACACACATACATTTACCTGTGCACGAACAAATCCACACAAAGCAAAAGTAGTGTATTTTCCATCATAGACACCATGCTCATTCAAATGGCCAACATTAATTTGGACAGAAGCATGATCCTTGGAAGTAATCAGTCTGTTTGTGGCAGAGCTGCATCAACACAATACAATTATCAGTACAACATCAGCTCGATCTCTAATCTCTTTTCTTTTCTATAGTTTTTAAGAGAATGGCCAATGGCCACACACTAAACAGCTCATTTTGATGATAGAAAGGTGATGAAAGATCATACCACTTCCTTGGAATGTAGAGATCCATGTTTTGTCCCTCTTCATTCTGCATCTTGGCAAGTTATTCAGGCACCACAGGGGTATCAAAAGGATGAATCACCTGAGTTCATCAAAGAGCAATAAGATCAATGGAAACAGAAGAAAAATAAACAACTATTCCTCTTGTTTTTTGTTTTTTTTAAATCCAGCTAATTTGTTGTTTGAGCTAAATCACTATTTATTGGTTAAGCTTCACAGTTTTGAAGCTCATTTATTAAAAATGGATATGCAAATCCTATACAATCAACACGCATGCCAAAACTCCGAATCGTTTGAACAATAAATCAGTTTGTAGAGCAAATCCTTCTTTTACGATTTCAGATTAATTCTTCTGCATCTTAACACAATCTTCTGGACGATATATTCAACAAACCAGAGATTTAGGGGTGTATTCAATCAAAACTTTTAAAGACTTTCAAATACTTTTAAAGTGATGGATTTTAATGGACTTTTGTAGAGTTTTTGTAGATTTTATTATAATCTTTTAAACTCTTATCAACTTTGTAAATATCTGTAGGACAAACATTTATAAACTTTTAAAAACTTTTTCATATTAAAAAGTCTAACAAAGTCATTAAAACTCTAAATTGAATACACACTCATAAACATTCTATAACTTCAATTAATATATTATTTATAATTTTCTTACAAAAGTATATTTTTATAAATCATAAATAAATTAATGCATTGTAAAAAAAATTAAAAAATAAATATTGATTGTCACAAAAGTAGAGTATATTAATCTCTCAAAAAATTTTAACTTAACACAAATACATATATTAGTAATTAATTATATTTCTAGAATATTTATGTATTTAAAAAAAAAAAATATTTATGTTGTTGTTGCTGCTGCGAACATAAAAATTCTATGTTTTGAAAAATATATAATTATATTTCCAAAAATATGCTGCGAACATAAATATTCTAATTTTTTTGAAAATATAATTATATAATCTGTCCGCAGTAGATTTTTGGTGCGAGCACAACAATTTTCTTTGTTGGGATCGCAACAATTTTTTTTTTGTTGCGATAACAATAATTTTTTATTTCTGAATATCAACAAATAATAAGTTTTCGTAGTAAAGTATATGATTATTTATGAAAGTTTTGAAATGAAAAGTTCTTCTGGTTTAGATAGAGAAAAAAAAAGTCTTTAGAAAACGTTGAAAAGTTTGTGATTGGAAGGTCGGATTTCATCTATTTATATTAATGAAGAAAAAGTATACACAAATCATATTCTGACAGAGTTTATGAAAGTTAATAACTTTTTGAATAACAGTAGACTTTTAATAACTCTATATAAAAGTCTGAATCAAATGCCAGTATACTAGAGTTTTGAAAAGTCTGGATTCAATATCGGTAGATTTTTAAAGAATCTAAGTCTAAATTGAATACTACCAAATTTTTAAAGTTAGTAAAACTCTTTAAAAATCTATAAAAGTCATGATTGAATACACCCCCTAGCTTTGCATAGTGATTGACCAGTCTGTTAATCATAAATTACAGCCAAACAACATGAATCAGATTCCTTATTCCATTATTTGGCGTACATATGCAATCCATAGTATAAATCAATATCTAAAAGCGATTAGTAGACCATTGAACCACGAAGGAGAAAAAAAAACAATAAGCATGACTGATGCATAGTATCTTCGGAAAGAGAATGAGAGACTACCGGCGACGAGAGAAGTTCGTAGCTGCGGTCTACAACTCTACAAGCGATGACAACTTCCGACCTTATCAGGGCTATAGAAGGGTTTTGGTTTATATTCCATTGGTTTATCAGGGCTAAAAATCTAAAATAAACCCAAAATTAGATAGCCCAAAATATTTTCAAAATTAGTTGCAAAAATCGCGCCTAGGCGCGAGGCGGCGCCCGGCCGTGTTGAGGAAGGCCGAAATCGGTCTCTTCTACAGCGGGGCGCCTAGTGGCCGATTAGGCAGCACCTAGGCCGCCTGGGCCGCCTAGGCGGACGGCATACTGGTTTTTTTTTTTTTTTTTTTTAAATTACAAATCTTAAAACATTTAAACTATTAATGTTATAATGTATTAACTAATACTCTAATGGTCTAATAAGTAATAACTAATAAATAATAACTTAATAAAATAAAGAGTAATACGTAATAACTAAATTAAACTAATAAGTAATGTACTAATAATTAATACTCCGAAAATAATAACTAATAACTTAAAGAGTGTTAATTATTTAACCATTAAAGTGTAAAAACTTACAATATTAAACACTTTACAATTATTAACACCTAAGAGCCCCTAGCGATTTTTTTCAACCTTGAGAACAGCAAACCCACAGCAGACCCAGCACAGCAGCAAACCAGAGCAGACGCATAGCTGGGCAGGGGCATGGTCAATTATTTATTCATAACATTTAAAAATTAGAAATCTTTTGAAAAATACAAACATTAGCGATTTCTAAAATACATTCACTTTCCATCTTTCCGCAAACGCCCTCTTTATATAATTTTGACGGCCTCTCATAGTCTCATTTTCTTCCCGCCAATCTGTTCTTCTACATTCCTTTCTCTGCACGGGAGGGACGCTTATCCTTCAGCTGCTCTGCACAAAGTAAATGGAATTTAAGCTCAGCGGAAATGAGCTGAAAACCTTCACCCGCTCGATCACTTGCCTTGCGCGCATTGGCAACGAGCTCGTCGTTCAAGCATCCGATTCACTGGTTCTTCTATTTCACCTCCATATTTGTTGATTTTATGTTTATGTTAGCAATGTTCAGTGGTTAAGTGCGTGAATCTATACACCTATCGAAATTTTTTATCGACAAAACACATTTTCAATCATATTGGGGTCAGTCTATGAAGGAGAAGCTTTTTTTGTTTAGGGGGGGGGGGGGGGGGGTTAATTTAGCTAATTAGGGTTTAGAGGATTTATCATCCAAAAAAAAAGAAGAAATCTGTATATAGATTGCAGTTGGAAAATTCCAATCAAATAGCTGTTTTGCACTGGGGAGATCAACTGCAGAATGCATATGGAAATTAATTTTGTTTTGCATAGAACTAAAATGTTTATTTGGAGAGGTTTTGTGTTGTTCAAACAGTTCATTCAGTAATCATTACACTCTCAGACCTCTCGGTTATGCTATAAATCAGAAAATATGTGCAAGGAGTTCACGGGTTTACTTCATTTCATTTTATATTCATATACTGTATTTTATCATCACTCAGATTCCTTATCCAAAGGAACTTCTAAACTAGAAGGAAAAATTATATTACTTGGGATGTTGTGATGTTTGATTTGAAGTTTATTTATTTGAATTAATTTCCTTTGGCAGCTTACTCTTCTCACACTAAACTCGTCAAGGACTGCCCATCTGTCTATCACATTTAAACCTGATTTTTTCAATGTCTACACAATTTCAGCAGGTCAAGTGAAATTCAGTGTGCTCATAAAGGTATTAGCTTTCACAATATGTTTTACAGTCTGTATTATAATTGCACTGCTGTGTTAATATTTACTTCTAATGGTGTGTACAGGCTGTTTGTTCCGTACTTAGAACGCCCTTTGCAAGTATTGACCATTTAAGTGTGTCATTACCTGATCATGATGCATCCAAGGTGCAGTGGACATTGGACTGTTACAATGGTAATAGTCTGTTTTACTTGAAAAGCTTCTTTCTCCCTTGTTTTGTGCATTTTTTGCTGTAGTTTTTCCTACACTTAGAAGATTTATACTAGTTCCTTCCACTCAAAACAATTTGCTAAGAAAGGTGCAGTAATAGTTCAATGCATGCAGACGTGACAGCTATTTTGCTAAACTTTATTTTTCTGGTAGATTACATACTAACTTTTGTGACCCTTTTTTTGTGGTGCTATGAGGCTGGAATTTATAATGTCATAGGTCTTTTATGACTGATCTCAGTTGGAAACATCTGGTTTTTGCATTTGTATGTGAATTATTCTTGGGGGTTGTAGAAGGGAACATTTTGTGTCGAACTTTTGACAAGGTCAATGTAGACATCAAAATATTCTAATTAGTTATTGAATAGTGTATGTAGTAAAGACTATACACATATCACATTGACACATTTTGTTTTTAGCACGATTTCTGTTTAATTTTCTCCATTATTGGGAACTAGGAAATATTCAAATGATTTGCTAATTTTTCAGGTATCAGGAAAGCCTATTGGATTAATTGCAATGTCAACCCTGACATACAACAGTTATCCATAGATAGAACAATGCTTCCTAGCAATTTGGTGGTGAGACCTCGTGATCTCAATAGGTTATTGTCTAATTTTCAGGCATATCTTCAGGAGATCACTGTCATAGCAACGGAACCTTCTCTGTTGCCTCCTGATTCTGTGAATGAAATTGGAGGCAAATCTGTTGAGCTTAGAAGCTATATAGACCCAACCAAAGGTATTTAAGGGTATTTTCCTATATCTTTTCCTTATATCCTTAACTCATGGGTACATTGAAGTGTTAAATTTTCATTGGCAGAAAATGATTCATCGCTGCACACACAGTTATGGATAGATCCTACCGAAGAGTTTTTGCAATATAGCCACGCTGGAAATCCAGTAGATGTGACTTTTGGAGTGAAAGATTTGAAGGTATCTGGATTGTTTACTATTATGTCAGTCACTTAGAGTAAATTATGTAATCCATAACTGAACCTTCTTAAGTGAACAACCATTCTGCTAATGAAAGTCATCCAATCTTCATAATTTTGCTGAAAAGATATTATAGATAACACCAAGAATTCTCTTTCATCTTCAATGAACATAACTTTTTTATTGGTTTTATGAGGGTTGCAGAAATTCCGCCTAGGCACCGATTAATCGCCGCCTAGATGCTAGGCGTTGGCCGACCGCCTAGTGTATCACCATAATTGGTGGTCTAGGCAGCTGGCCAGTTAGGCCGACTAGGCCGCTTAAGTGCCGCCTAGGCCACCTAGGTCTCCTGGGCGCCGACTAGGCACCGGCTAGGTCGCCTAGTCGGCCGATTAGCTATTGTTCACATCTTTTTAAATGAGTTATTTCACTCAAAACAACATCATTTTGAGCGAAATAACCCTAAATTGTTCAAATTCTAGATGTTTTTTAGGTTAATATTTAATATTTTAGTATTAACTATTAAAATATTAAATAGTTTATAATTATCAAGTCTTAAAATTAAAATATATATATACGAATTTTTAAAAAATAAAAAGTAAAATAAAAAATACACGGGCGCCAATTAGTTCCCACCTAGGCGCCCCCGAGTGCCTAGCGATTTTCTCAGCCATGGTTTTATCTACGAATTTCTGTTGCAGGCGTTTGTTTCTTTCTGTGAGGGATGTGAAGTTGATGTACGCTTCCATTTCAAAGAAGCTGGCGAGTAAGATATATTACTTTCTGATCCTTTAACTATATACTTCAAGATGCATTCAATTGGATATGATTTCTACTGCATTTTTTGTCAGTTGGAGAGTTCCTTTTTCATTAGATTGTATGCATAATTTTTCCTCTAAATCCACATTGTTCACCTCACTAAAATACTTGATAGTTTAGAATGCACTTTTAGTATTGTATGCATTGATTGGGACACCTAAGTTATGAGAAAAAGGAGGAACAAAAGGTAAAACAAGAAATCTTGGTATCCATATTTGAGGGCTCATTTTTGAACATGTTCAATGGATTTCTATTTTATCATCATCTCTATTGTCTTTTCATGCAAGCCTCAAGATGCCCTAGGAATGCATTTGAGGGTCACTATTGCATTCCTTCTTTGTGTCAGTCTGTATATTCAACTTCTGTGACCAATCAATTTCTCATTTTATGTACATCCACAATGTTATTCTTGATTCTGCTATTTTACAAGCATATTGGCTCGTTATCAAAATCTGAATCTGTATTTGTTTACAGGCCAGTTCTGATGGAACCAAAGTTTGGTTTAGATGATGGCTCCAGTACAAACTTTGATGCAGCACTGGTGCTTGCAACCATGCTTACGTCACAGCTCAATAGTACAAACTCCACAGACTGCCCCCAACCAGCAAACACTTCACGTGGTCAGGCTGATCAGGAAACAGGGCCCCAAACACATGATCAGTCAAGAGGAAGTAATCCTGAACCTCCATCTGGTCATACCAGAATTTGGTCTGACCTTTCAGGTAATCTTTTGCTGTTTTGTTATATGTAATGACGACCACAATACATATGTTTATGCTTTCCATGAATCAAACTATCAGGAAATGGTGGCAATGCAGTTGATATGCAAGTTCAAGTAGATAAAACTTTGACTACTAATGAACAACAAGAAATTCAGAGAATTGGTTCCATTCGGATATCTAAAGTTGATGCTGCAGCAGGAAATATGCCTTGTGGTTCTAATGAGTATCCTGCAATTTCTTTGATATTTACTTTTTTCAAAAAGTTTGTTAACCCTCTACATATAATGTGTAAGTTCCTTAATTGACTTGCAGAGTCAAAGTGATAACTTGATGCATATTAGGATGTTTTGGAATTTTATAACTGCAATACCTGTTAAATCTAACACT
Source organism: Ipomoea triloba (assembly GCF_003576645.1). Classification (NCBI taxonomy): domain Eukaryota; kingdom Viridiplantae; phylum Streptophyta; class Magnoliopsida; order Solanales; family Convolvulaceae; genus Ipomoea; species Ipomoea triloba. The sequence goes on from NC_044930.1 coordinate 11,060,130, forward strand.
TCCCCAAATAATAGCCTTTTTAATCACATTTTAGAATTTAGTGAGGTAGCAGTAATGATCTTATAGAACCAAAAACTATTATGTCATTCCTTAAAAACCCTAAATGTTGGGTAGATGATTTTAATTTTGAAGGGTATGATTTTGGATTTTGGAATAATATCTCTGAACTCCAGTAGCTACCATTCACATTGAAGGGAAATCATTCAATACAAATCTCCCGGTGTTTTAAGAGCTTATGCATGACTGAGTTCTGCAATTACCATGCAACTTCTTTAGTTATAGGATATTCTTTAAGCATTTCGTGTTTGTTGTAAACTGCAAAGTCTGAAGAAATTTTTCCTTGATCACATGACTTAGCTGCCGTAACGTGGAAACAGATCACATGGATGAACCACGAGGTTCGTCACAGTACAACACTGAACTATTCATTTCAATCTTGTCAGGTTAACTACTATAACAAAGCATTTTTTTTTTCTCAGGTAGCGAAGCAACTGCCACTCGAGCTTCTAAATACCATCCAAGTAACTGGGTAGATGCAGATGAGGAAGATGATGAAGGCGATGATGACTCAGAGTTTGTTGTAGAGGCAACACCACCACATCATTAGTTGTCCCTTGCAAGCAATCTTTCGAAGGTGGTCTCTACTGTAAGTGTATGCCTGTCATTTGTGTTTTAATACCAGTGCCCAAGCCCCTAAAGAAAATTGAGGTCTGCGAAGATATATTCTGTTCTATGAATAGTCACCTAACCTAAAAAACTGTCTAATTGACCAAATGGTAGATTTGTAAACAACATATATCTTCCTCTTTTTTGGTCAATCTTTATTCTCCTCAGATCTACTAAGAAAAAAAAAAAAAAACTCTCCAGATTTGTTGATCTAGGCTTTCAATGATGATGGCCGGGGCATGGTGTTTTGATGTACATCTATGCTTAAAGTTTGAGTGGGGATGCATCAACTAGTAAATGATACACAAAGTTGGTGACTTTTGTCTCTCGTCTTCTAGTATTAGCCTCACAAAATGAATTAATAAATTATATAAACTTTGGGTACAAAAGATTTTGTTAATATATTGCTTTTAAGTATAAATTGTGCCTAGCAACCTAACCACAATACCACATCCAGTTGACTAATTGGTAGATTTCTAAACATTTTACATAGGCTTTACACTTTGCAGCCAACTGGAAATTGGAATGATTTTGAGGTTTGGACAATAAGTCCAATGATTCTGGTGCTGTGGTTGGGTATGAAAGATATAGTTGAAAAATGAAAATATTTAAGAAATTAGTAAATCTTCTATATTGGAAATATTTAAGTCCAACGATTTTGAGGTTTGGACATGAGTGCATGCCCTTGCCAATTGCCAGTTATGATCCTGGAACAGTGGTTCCATGCCAGGATGTCATTCAACACTAATGACTGTGGTCCTTTTTCTTATATGAGTAGGATTTCTTTCATTTATATTATGGGTTTGGTAGATGGAATCAAGTATCCTCCTGGCATCGCTTTTAAGAAACCCATTATATAATTTAAGGCTGGTAGTTGGTTAAGTAATTGTTATACATTCCCAAAGATCAACCTTACATATTGAATATTGGTTCAAACCGATATTCAGATTATGTACATATAGTTAATATGTTATGTACTTTCAGTTAATAAATTATTAATTATATACTTATTATAATTAACATGTTCTGTACATGTGATTAGCATATTATGCACTTGCAGCTAATAAATTCTGTACCTATTATAATTATCCGTTTGGTTCGCTGAAAAATATTTGAAGGGAAATGGAATTGAAATTCCATGGAAAATAAATTCTAGGAAAATAAATTCTGTTGTTTGGTTGGTAGAAAAGAAATTATTGAGATTATAAATTCTATTGTTTGGTTGAATTTGGAATTGTAAGAAATAATGAGTATAAAGACAATTATACCCCTTCATAATAATAACAACAACAATAATGGTAAATTAAAAAAAGTTGGTGAGAGCATAATTGTCCTCTTTGGAAAAAAATACCAAGGGGTGACCAAAGAAAATATTTCCTCATCCTTCATGAAAATGTTTTTTAGTCCATCCAACCAATCACTTCCTTGTGTATTATGTACTTGCAATTATTTTTTTGAAAGCATGTACCTGCAATTATAATTTTATGTATTTCAATTTGTTTATTTACAAGTACATAGTCAGTTAACTAAAGATACATAATATATTAAATATAGACATAATTTTATGGCGTTTTGGATCAAGGTTGATAGGGATAAATCCCGGTCTACGACTCCCGACCTACCGGACTATTTTCTACGGTTAGAGGCAGTCTTGACCCCTCAGGACTCCTTTCCCGGTCAACCTAGACTGGGCAATGATGTGTCCCGGGCTCGATATGGGCCCCTTGGAGATTCGAACCAAGAATCTCTTAAACCCGCACACTTAATCGTGGGCGGATTGGGCCGACACACTGACCGGTGCATGATCGCCACGCGTCCCACATGCCGTCGGACCGGAATCCTCTCTAGAGCCCCTATAAAAGGCGCATTTATTGCAGCCTAGAGGACTTTTGGCTATTTTTCCCTCCGAAGTAGCTAAGTAGACCGGGAACCTCTGACCCACTGTCACGTAGCTCGGTCTGTATTCCTACCTGTACCCGTTTCTAGTATAAATACAGTACATTTGATCCGTATTTTACGCTATCAAAAGGTTTTCGTTGAAAAGGTGAACAATTTGTGTGCCTTTTCATATTGTAACTGACATTTTGAGGGAATTATATTTGTAACTTAAAAGTTAAAACTTTATGTTTATATATTTATTATACCTATAGATTATTATTTTTAACACATAATTTTAGCACACCATAATATAATACTAGTATTTTATTCGTGCAATGCACGGTATGAAAATTTAAATATAGATGTTATGGTTTTAGATTAAACGTTATTTTGACTATAAAAATAACTAATCAAAATTATAAATTATTAAAAAAAATTTTGTAAATTATTAAAAAACTAATCAAAATTACAAACTATGAAAAGTTAGTATATATCTTTTATATATAAAAGTATGGGATTTGTTGACGCACGTACTAAAAAGATAAAATATTAAATTATATAGTGTTATTAAATTTTATTATATATAAAAATGTGATATGAGTTTTATTCATTTATATATATAATTTTTAATTTAATAATTATGTTTATTTGATTTGTAATTATTAATATAAATATTTATTAGATTGTTAAATTTGGTAAAATAAAATTATTGCAGCTAATTGTAAGTGGTACCAAATTAACAATTATTTAAATTTAATAATGTCAAATTATATTTTGAGTATAAATCATTACCATTATTCTGAGTCTAAATCAATACAAATATGAATCACTTATCTCAATTTAAATATAGAATATATATATATATATATATATATATATATATATATATATGAATAAAATAAAATAAGATTGTTAAAATTTTTATTTAGTCTACCTTAAAAGTTGATAATTTATTTATTTTTTTGTAATTATTACTATAAATTAAAATAGCATATAAAGCATTATCTTATTATTTAATTCTTTAGAAATATTGTAATTTCAAATTTTAAAATAGAAGTATTTTCCTATCTTGGGCAGGAAAATGACATTTCTAGTTCTATATATTATGAAGGAAAATAATATAGCAAATAGCAATCAAATTATATTTGATTTTATTTTGTAGCAAAATTTCATTTCATGCAAAGAAGCATTTCAATTGTTATACTTTAAAATTTTAAATATAGAATTAAAAATATATATCTAAATTCGAATCAAATGAATTTGTTTCAATTTCAAAACAAATAAAAAATAAATTAAAAATATTTATAATATTAAATTAAAGGGTCACACTTGTGTGAGACCGTCTCACGGATCCTTATTCGTGAGACGGGTCGGGTCGGGTCAAGGCACCATGCAAATGTCACACTTATATGTGCAAATGTCATACTTATATGCTCAAATATAATACTAATCAATAATACAATTTTTGTTACCTATTAGAGAAAAAGTAATACATTTTTCATAATAAGTAATGTTGACAAGTGCCCCTCACTTATAAGGGCAAATATAATACTTTTGTGGAAAAATGTAATACTTTTAAATCGAAATGTAAAAGTATTGTATTTTCCCATAAAAGTATTACATTTACCTTTATAAGTAACAAAAATTTTATTCCTGATTAGTATTACATTTGAGTATATAAGTATGATATTTGTACATATAAGTGTTACATTTGCATCTTGACCCGGCCCGACCCGACCCGTCTCATGGTGAGACGGTCTCACACAAGTTTTTGCCTAAATTAAATATATTATTTCAATTATATGTAAAAAAAATTTAAATTTGGTAGAATTGTATGAACCAAATTTAATATATAGTAATTAAGGTGATTAGTGTGTAGTATATTTATTTATATATAATAGGTATAGTAATACAAAAAGTATGTAGATCTATATATATGGAATGATGTGTAGTATAATAATATATTTAGTATAATATAATAGAAGTAATATGATATTAGGAAGATTAAGTGTAATACATATGGGTCAATTAAGTTTAGGAAAAAATTATAATAATCTCTTTCACGGAAATTAGGGTATAATAATATATTCAGTACAATATAAATAATATAATAGAAGTAAGATTATATTAGGAAAATTAATATTTATTTAAGGTATTTAAATATTAATTTTAAATGGTAAGTTTGTCCAAATGTTTGATATTACTAAAATATTAGTATATTAGCAAAGTTATTATTATTTGTTATTACTTATTACCAAAGTTATTTTCTTCAAACATAAAACCTAAAGGCCAATAGAACAGCCGTGAGCCGCTCACGTTCGTCATTGCTCCGGCTTCAGTGCTTCACACCTCACCTAGTCACCGCCCCGCCACGCCGCGGTATTTTGTGCTGCAACATTGGTTGAGTTGATTCACGCAAGGTTGGTCGAACTTTACGCTTCTTTCTCATCCTCAGTGTTTTTATGGATCAATTCTTCGTTTCTAAGAAATGGTTTTCCATGGAAAAACGACATAGAGAAAAAAAAAAAGAATGGTATTTGGGCTAGTCTCTGGTCTATGCCCTGCCTATCTTGTATCTAATGAATTTATAAAAGCTTTTAGGGGATTATTTTTCGTGCAAATGGCATGGTTGGTGATACAACTTAGGTTCTTGAAGAGCAAAGAAACCCCTGCTTTAATTGATTTCCTGGAATTTTACTTGTTAGTTTGTTGATACACTTTGAACTTGTTTAATGTTGGAACTTTGAATTTTTTCTCCTTCAATTGAAGGAGTTTGCTTGTTTTAATATTTATTTGATGGACAATGAATTCTAAGAATGGTGTTTCATAAGCTGATAGGAAGCTATGAAGTTTTTTATTTTTATTTTTTAGATTCTGGACTAACATTTTTCATTCATTCTTTGTTTGCTAATGAGAGTGGAGTGACTAGTGACAACTTGTATTACCTTTTCTCTTTTATATTATCATGGCATATTAATTGCTCAACGTATATGCTGATTTATCAGTGCCATATTTGAATACAGCATATTGTTGTTCCACTCTGCTTATCTTATCTAATGCATTTTTTAGCCCACAAGGTCAGCCATCATGGTGGGGTTCAAGAATAGATACATGGTGATGGAAGTGTTTTTGGATCCAAATAAAGATCTCATGGGAAATGACCCCATTATAATCACCCAATTCAATTTGTCAAAATCTATCAAAGATAGCATTCTAGCATACTTTGGAGAGTGTGGTCTAGCCTCATCACTTAATTCATTTCAAGGTATGGGATTGGGATTGGGATTGGGATTGGTGTCCTTGATTTTCACTTATGTTGTGACCATAGAATTTTAGAGCATTGCTCCTGTTTATCGGTGTGGTACTTTAAATTAAGGGTATGATTCAGATACTCTTTGACTTAAGGGTAGCTATTTTATTTCATTTTTTTTCAATGTTTGTTTTCTTTGGTGCAGTGAAGTATGTAAATCCTATTACAAAAGTGTGTATCATTAGAGCATCCAGGCAAGAGTACCAAAAAGTTTGGGCTGCAATGACCATGATTACAAGTATAGGGAACTGCCCTGTGGTATTCAACTTACTTAACCTGAGTGGTAAGCTCAACAACTCTGGTGCACTGTTTTATTTAAGATGCATGCCAAATTTCATTAGGGCCGGTTTTTTGATTTGCTGTTAAATAAGTGAGGCCCTATCAAAGTATAAATAAACTGCGAATTGAAGAAAAGTAATTCGCGTGAATATTACGGAGTAGATTTTTTTTTAATAATACGTAGTAGAATTTAGATCATTCATGAAAATATAATTTTGAGCCAATATAATCACAAATACATATACTAACTATTGGGCCAGGGCTGAACTAGGGGCCCCCAAAATCTTACACGCCCTAAAATCCGGCCCTGATTATTTCATCTTGTTGGCACTATTTTTGTGATAATTCTATTTTTTTTTGGAAAACGAACGAAATCCAGTGTTATTGATGTTTCTATTAGTTAGGAGTAGTTTTGTTTTTAAAAAGGGCTTTGTTTCATTGCCATGCTAATGAGTTCTCTATGATATGTCATTTGCCTATTGGGCATTTAGTTTCCTACTCTTTTCTTGTGGTAGGAAGTATCAAGGCATGCAAAGATGCTGCTTTGAAGTGTGAAGAGTCAAAGTTTGAGCATTGCAAGTTAGTGGGTGGAATCCAGCTTAATGATGACCTCAAGCAGCACATGCAAAATTGCCTTGAGAAGATCAAAGTTTTGGAGCACTGAGTTTAAACAAGTGATGGTTTGAGGTATATCATTCTTTTAACCATGTTGGGAAGTTATATAAGAAATTATTTTCATTTTCTTTGTGTTAAGACTTAAGAGAAAGAATAGTTTTTTTTTTCTTGAAATATAGCAGGGTAACAGTTGTTTGAATATTTGAAGTATAAAAGCTGGCTTCTTTATATTTCTAGCTGTATGTATACTCACCTAACGTCATACCCTATCCTAGAAGAAGATTGAGCATATTTGAAAAGATATGCATTTTACTCCCTTTTCGATTTACCATTTATTCTAACTTCTAAGCAGTTTTTAATTTACATCTATATAGAACAAATTTGAAAAGATATTACATTTCATTAATTTTATTAAAAAAAGGCGTAAAACACAATTAGTTTTACAAAAATTAGGCCGTGAGAATATTTGTTTTCTGGATACGAAATTTACATTGCAATTAACAATTACAAATAACTAGTACATGTTAGAAATTATATTAAGTATGACCATTATGTTGTAACCGTTGTAACGGTTATATTTAGTATGGTTATTGATGTTGTTAGTTATTATATATATATATATATATATATATATATATATATATGTACTTCCCTACTATTGTAATGGATGGAATACTGAATAAGAAACCTCCTTCATTGTTTTCACAATTCCTGTTTCCAGTTACTTTACAACTTCACGTTCACCAAACGAGTATAGGCCTGCAATCAAACTTGTATTGAAACACGTTACGCTCCTATGGGTGAACGGTATTTTAAAATTGCTTACACTATATTTTTTTTTGTTTGTGGTTCACCATATTTGCATAATATGTATATTGAATATTTTTTTTTTGATATTATTGAGATTGTTTTTGATATTGTATATCTGTTTTCTTATTTTATGCATATTTCTCTATATACTGACGATATATGCTCTGCTATATCTGATGTTTTCAATATATATTTCTATCCCTATTTTGTGCAGTATTTTTTTTATTCCAATATATGATGTTTAAACAGAAATGCAATATCTTCATATCTTGTATACAAATATGTATCTCAATTGTATACACAAAGTTTCAAAAGGCGAAGGCATGCCTTGAGACATTTTGTAATTTGAGGCGAGGCGTAAGCCTCGACTTTTATACAGAAGTTAATTTTATTATATTCCAAAAAATAAATATTTATACAATTTTTTTACAAAAATAATGCTCTGTGCCTAACTAGCTGCCACCTGCCCACACACACTCACTGCCTCACTAAGTTGTCTAGCTCATTGCCTTCCAAATATATTTTTTATATATAGCCTCTGTACACAGAGCAAACAGCATACACAAGAAATAAAATTATTTAGGAGAAAACAAGACATTGCCTAAGCAACTAAGCATGGAGGTCGACACTCAGTGGAGGTCGCCGCTAGCCGGTCAGTGGAGGTCGTCGCTAGCCGGTCAGTTTTGGTCACCGACGGAGAGTGAAGACGCCAGAAAGTGGAGCCGGGTCTTTTTTATTGGGCTATAAAAAATTGGGCTTGAAAAATTGTTTGGGATTGCCATTTCGCCTCAAACATGCCCTGAGGCGTGTCTAAGGCGTATGCATCACATGGCTGAGGCGTACGCTTCTATTCCTGTGAAAGAGGCGTAAGCCTCAGTGCACTCTGCCTACGCCTCATACTGAGGTGCGCCTCAATTTTGCCTTTTTAAACCTTGCGTATACAAATCAAACTGGATTTTTTTTTCCAGTTTGCATACAAATTATACATCCTCATTCTATCAATAGTTTTTTTTAGCAGCAAAGAAAGTTGGAATTTTTTTTTCTTCCAATACAAAATAGTATATGCATACATAGTTTTCATTCTCCAAAAACATCATATACTAAAAAAAAAAAAGAGAAAAGCAAGCAAATCTCAAACCTAGAGGGTCCCCCTTGTCGTCTTCCCGAGCCTTCTGCACGGCTCAGTGGTGGTCGTCGTTATAGTCGACGGTAGCAGCGAGAGTCGGCGGTGGCGTAGCAGGCAGCTCTCTGCATCCCTCTCTCCCTCGTTTTCTCTCTCTCCACTGCAACTGTTGCGTGTGTATAATGAGGTTGCTAGGAAGAAATTAAGCAATCTTAGGTTTCTTTTCTTTGGATATTAATCAATTTAATTGCTTTGGGCCCATATTTTCTGGGCCATTTAGCCCAGATTTTTTTTAAAGACTAAAGTGTCATTCCGCACCATGAACTATATTGGATTATTCATGCCGCACCTTGAACTTTCATAACGTCCATTCCGATATACAAACTATTAATTTTTTTTCATCTAGCATTTTTTACAGGTTACCAGGTTACTATGATGACATGGCACAGGTAATTAGCTTATGTGGATCTTCTTTTTAAGTCAACCCAAAACTTTTAAGTAAACCCAAAAAATTAACGCCTCACGCTGCCCCTCCCCCATGCCTTCAGCCGGACCAGTGCTCACTAGACCAAATTACTACAGCCCCTCCACAATCCACTGCTCCTCCCCTCCCTTGCGGCAGCATGTGTCGAGCCCACCGACGACCTACCTAGGGGTGACCGCGGTTTGTTCCGGTTCCAAGGTTACACAAACCAGAACCGGAACCTTATATAAAGGTTCCGGTTCCGATTCCGATTCAACCGGAATTTCTTTTTTTTTTTTTAGTATATATAATTATATATAATATGTTTTGTTATTATAAAAACTATATTATAAATTTTTTTATTATTATTTTGGCTACTGTCTAGTGTCTACTGGCAGTAGCTAAATATAATTTTTTTTTTTTTTATATTTAGCTACTGCCAGTAGCTAAATGCCTAAATATAAGAAATTTTTTTTATTATTATTTTACGGTTCCGGTACTGATTGTTGGGTTGGAAAAGGTTTAAAAGAAAACAAAAAAAAAAATTCAAAAAAAAAATATAACAAAAAAAATTCCAAGTCAGCATAGATTACCTATAACTTGTAGGTAACTTGTAAAAAGTGCTAGATGAAAAAAAATTAATTGTTTGTGTATCGAAATAGACCTTATGAATAATCCAATATAGTTCTTGGTGCGAGATGACACTTTAGCCTTTTTAAAAAAATAGAGAAGGAAGAGAATTTTATTGTTTTGGGCCTATTCTGTTGTTGGATTCAAATTTTGTGGTTCATTGACCCATGTGGAGATTTATTTGTTGAGATTTATTTTAGACTCAATTCCTATTGGAGCCTAAATCATAAATCATTGTTCCATAGAAATATTGGGCATAGTTTTTTTTTTTTTTTTTTTTTTCGAATGACAATGATCAAATTTACGAGGGAATTAAATTACATCCTTTATTCACAAATCATAATCAAAGTTAGGTTGTGACCTCACTCGTCCAACCATCCACATTCTTTCACAATAGCGAATTTATCATCATCTTTTTGAAGACTTTTGAAGACTAAGCTTCCGCTTGTTTTTTTCTTGATTATGGTTGAAAAAGTTGTTAACACTGCAATAATGCTCAGATCATGTAGTGATCAAGCCATTGTCTGATTCATTATTTTCAACGTCACTGTTTATGGACAATGGCGAGTAGTCACTTGACGTTTCTGTAGGATTTTTGTCTTGTTTGAAAGGAGACGATACGGTCTCCTCTGAGTCGGCCCTTCGACCTAATCTTTTGCCTTTTGCTTCCTGAACGGCTGGAACAATTGGACCTTCGGGCCATGCTGGTGTTCAGCCAACCGTCCAACCCTTATTTTTGGTTTTGAATAAGTCTTTTCTGAGGAATTATCTCCGACTTTCGATGACTCCATTTTTTAGGAATGGAGCTAGAGAAGAAATATGATATTCCCTCCCCAAGCAAGACACTCCTATTTATACTTTTTTGCAATAAGCATTATATCCAAAATTCTTAATGATTCTTACCAATTCTATTTTGATTAACTCCCGCGATATTAAGACAAAAAAAAAGATATTAAGCAAGGAGGACAAAGGGCAATGATTTATGATATTCTTACCAGAAGGTCCAATTGTTCCAGCCGTTCTAGAAACAAAAGGCAAAAGATTAGGACGAAGGGCCGACTCAGAGAAGACTGTATCGTCTCCTTTCAAACAAGACAAAAATCCTACAGAAACTTAGAGTGACTACTCGCCATTGTCTATAAACGGTGACATTGGAAATAATGAATCACACAGTGGCTTGATCACTACATGGTTTGGGGATTATTCTAGTGTTAACAACTTTTTCAACTATAATCAAGAAAAAAACAAGCGGAAGCGTAGTCTTCAAAAAGATGATGAGAAGTAGGTGAACAGTCACTATGAAGTGAATCGTCATCCTGGTGAAAAGGTTGAGGATAACTTTCGCTATTCTGAAAGAATGCGAATGGTTGGATGAGTGATGTCACAACTTAACTTTGATTATGATTTTTGAATAAATGATGTAATGTGATCATTGTCATTCGAGAATGAAAAAAACTATGCCCAATGTTTCTATAAAACAATGATTTATGATTTGGGCTCCAATTAGAATCGAGTCTAAAATAAATCTCAACAAAGAAATCTCCACATGGGTCAATGAACCACAAAATTTGAATCCTACAACAAAATATGTTCAAAACAATAAAGTTTCCTTCTCTATTTTTTTTTAAAAAACAAAATGGGCTAAATGGACCAGGAAATTAGGGCCCACAATTGATTAATATCCAAAGAAAAAAACCTAGGGCTGCTTAATTTCTTCCTAGCAGCCCCATTATACACACAGAGCAGCCATAGTGGAATGAGAGATAGAGAAAACGCGGAGACGGGGAGAGAGATGCGGGGTGCCGCTGGCGACGCACGCCAACGCCAATGCTCGCTACCTCACGCCACCGTCGAGTCGTGCAACAATTTTTAAGTGTAATAATTCAGTGCAATCTTGATTTGCACTTCCATCTGTAAAAATATTCCAAAAGTCGTGTATAATCTTGATTTGCACTTTTGTTGAGTGCAAGTAATTTGTGTTAAAAGTGTAAGTAACATATGGAAGTGTGCAAGTACAATGTGCGAGTAAAGTTACTTAAAAGTTCAACTATTTACACTTAATAGTGAAAGTAATTTACCTTTTCACATTGGTGAACTTAATGATAATGTTTCGTAAACTAATAATACTTAGGTATACTTATGAAATATTTTTAACACAATACTTGTATTTTTTATGAGTACTATTGACTTTGTTATGTTATAATGTAGTATATGTTCATAGCTACTTTCTCAACCAAATGAAGCACAAAAAGCCAATATCGCCCCCATTGATGCTTGAACCCACCTCCTCCCATGTGAGAGTGCAAGCGGGTGCCACTAGACCACAAGGTTTTGGCAACACAATACTTGTATTATGTTACAAGTAGAGTGTTATAAATACTTTAAATGATGGCCATTAAACTTGATACTCTTCATTTGCCTTCTACTTATTATATTGTTTATGTTAAGCATGTGAAAGGTTGTATGGATTAGTATAAATTGATGGTGAAGACTTAATGAAATGCATCTTGAAGATCATATGTTATTGTGCTCTACATTTTGTGTCCATCTTCTTCTCCTTTTACTTCTCTACGCTGTATAACCATATATATAATCTCCGAGCGATTTTTGTGAAATCATCATGCGAGGACTGAGCTAATTGATAGGCCAAATTACAATACGTTATCAGCACGAATCGCTAGCATATTCCCTGGTGAACGGCATGCTTGAGTTGTCTTCCTTTTATATTATATTATATTGTCTAGATAAGCATGATATTGCATATGCACGTATGGTTTGTATATATGCTTGCAAATTCTTGAATATGGATTTCTAATTTTTTTAACCACTTTAGATATGTTTTATATATGGTTTGTATATGATTTATATATGCTCGGTTGAAAATGTTTTTCTTGAATATGCAAATCAAATATGTATATGTGATTGTATACAAATACTTCTCATATGAGTTAATTTCAGCAATGGTCCTCCGACTATGTTGATTTTCTAAAATTAGTCCCCCACTTTTAATTCGGACAATTTAGGTCCCTTGACTTTCAAATTCTTTCCAATGTTGGTCCTTTCGTCAAATTTTGGTTAAGTTGAGGTCAAATGAAGGGGTAAAATTGTTCGTTCACCTGTATAGTGTATTATTACTTGTATTTCTCCTGTTTTATACAGTATATATATGAATATAATCTCAGTCAAAGAGACACTGATTGAGATTATATGGTTTCGATTGAGATTTCGTCTGAGATTATATTCATATATACAGCGTATAGGACAAGAGAAATACGAGTTATAATACACTAAACAGGTGAACAAACAATTTTACCCTTCATTTGACCTCAACTTAACCAAAATTTGATGAAAAAAGACCAACATTGGAAAGAATTTGAAAGTCAAAGAACCTGAATTGTCAAAATTAAAAGTTGGGGACTAATTTTGGAAAATCAACATAGTCGGAGGACCATTGCTGAATTAACTCCTTCTCATATGGTTTCTCCATGTTTAAAAAAAAAACTTCTATTATTATTATTATATCTAAGAATTTACTTTTCTTATTCATTCATATACAAAATTCATTTTTGATTTGTTCGCATGCGATATATGTGTGTGTTTAAATAGAAGTGACATTTATGTATGAAGATGTAATGTATGTACACTATATATTTATAATGTATGTAGTGCATAAGAACATCCAAATTAAATTGTACAAAGAAAAACATGGATTTTGTTGCTAAATTATGTTCGGTAACCAAACATGTTGATCATGACTATTTTGTAATTTATTGCTGCAAAAAAAACATGTTGAGCATGTTATTCGGAATATTGCAATGTTTCTAAATATTTTTGAAAATGGAAGAATATTTATCTTGAATGTATCTGAAAGGTCAATTTTATGGTTCCTTGTGCGTATCCGAAAGGTTAATTTGTTTTTTCACATTTTATCTTTGGATTTCATCTCTTGAAGTTTGCTTTGCATCTAGAGATCCTTTAAAATTCTTTTCTTGATATGAACATGTGATATTAATATGTTTACATGGAGAAGTATGAATGTATATGAGAACATATGAAATATGTTTTGTAGATCATGTCTTCTATCAGCAAACGAAGATTTACTGAGCTTGCACTTGATCGAAACAACTATTTGACTTGGGCTCTAGATATCGAGATTCATCTCGCGTCTAAAGAGTTGAGCCAAACCATTGTTACTAGGTCACTGTGTACTAACGCCCAGAAGGCGCATGCTCTAATTTTCTTACACCATCACTTGAACCACGATATGAAAAATGAATACTTGACTAAAAAGGACCCCTATGCATTATGGAAGTCCTTGATGGACTGTTTTGACCATCAGTCATCGATTGTCCTTCCTCAAGCCCAATTTGACTTTTAATCTTGGGTTTCAAGACTGTAAATCAGTGATTGATTACAATTCGACCCTTCATAAAATAGTCTCGCAACTAAAGTTGTCCAAACAAGAAGTTTCAGAGAATGATTTAATTAAAAAGACCATATCTACTTTTTATGAAAAGCATTCTAAGATGATATTTACACTTCTCATGGCCGAGAAAGTGAGAAACACAACCAGTTGTTGATGAAAACCCATAATGCGCGACTCGCTGGGACTGCCCCAGTGCCTAAAGCACATCATATTGCACAAGGAAGCAATTCTAGAAGGGGTTGAGGAAGTAGTCGTGGCAGAGGTCACTGTCGAAACAACCGAAGTGGTAGAGGCAAAGGCAACAATGACTCTCGGGTCCAAGATAAGAAGCAGAGTAATCAAGGTTCATTGAGGTTGCAAATCTGCTATCGATGTGGGGTGTACAGGGCACTGGTCTCGTACGTGTCGCACACCAAAGCATCTAGTTGAAGAGTACAAAATGATGCAAAGAAAAGATGATAAACAATTGTTAGGAAAAGAATCTCATCATACTAACACTAATTTGATTGAAGCAAATGCAGTGATGAGTGATTTGTTTGTGTTTATGGGTTATGAACCTATGCGTTTTTATAACTTAGTATCTATGTTTCTATTTTATCATGATGGATGATTCGCTTTTTTTTTTTTTTTCTTTACTTACTATTTTTGTGCGAATTTGATAAAGGCAAGGGAATAGTAAGTAAATAATGAATAACCACTGTCCGAGAAGTAACCTTCCAAGGTGATCATTCAGCCTTTTGACCGGAAGGTAAAAGTTAGTAATCTTGTAAAGTTGATGTAAGTTAGTTTTTGAAGGAACCTTCTAGGGCACCTTTTGGTTTGGTTACCTTTCGAAGGCTCCCTACTTCTTTGAAGTAATTTCTTTACATCTCAATTTTTACTTCCTAAAAGGATTTTACTTTTCGAAAGGAGTTACTCCTCATGATCACTTCTTTGATATGATTTCTTTTTTATTTTTACCTCAAAGATCTTACAACATTGCGAAATCTATCGTTGTCCACACAATGGAGCATTAACCAACATTGTGTTTGGTGGATAGTGCAACCACACATACTATCCTTACGGATAAAAGGTTTTTTCGTACCTTGAACAAATCGAGTAGTAATATTATTACCATTACTAATGATGAGGTACAAATAGTGGGCTCCGAAAGAGCATCTATCATCCTCCCTAAGGGTACAGAGCTACTAATTGAAAATGCTTTGTTGTATCCCCAATCTAAACGAACCTTGTTAAGTTTCAGGGATATTCAATCAAATGGTTTACATATCGAAACCAAGACTAATAACAATGATGAGTTCTTAATCATGATTCAGTTCATCACTAGTCAAAAGCGAGAGGTTGAGGAACCTGTCTCTTTTTCTTCTGGGTTATATTATATATACCTATATATAACCTAATAATTATTGTGTTGGATTAACCATGAAACTAAAGAATCCACATTCTTTTCAATTGTGGCATGACCGTCTGGGTCATCCTGGGCAAAATATGATGGGTCGGATCATATCTAATTCTACTAGACATAACCTTTTAAGATCTCATGTACTTTCGCCAAATATGTTTACATGTGTTGCTTGTGAAAAAGGTAAATATATTGTACGCCCATCGCGTAATAAGGTTGAACATGAATCGCCTATTTTTCTGCAAATGTTGTAGGGCGACACTTGTAGACCAATTAGTCCACATTCTGGGCCATTTAGATATTTTATGATCCTTATTGATGCTTCGACTCGTTGGACTCATGTTAGTTTATTGTCCACGAGGAACAAAACTTTCGCTAAATTTATTACAAAAATTATTGAGTTAAATGCCAATTCCCAGATTATCATTGATGGTGAGGCTTAATGAAATGCATCTTGAAGATCATATATTATTGTGCTCTAAATCTTGTGTCCATCTTCTTCTCCTTTTACTTCTTTACACTATATATATATATATATATTGTAAGTGCACAAATGATGCACATTAGTGTTGGCTAAATCATTTGACAAACCTTAGGTTATTTTATTTTCTTAGTATAAGTTGATTCATATATTAGTTTGACTATTTCAAAGCTCACAATGCTCCTGGATCACAACTTGCGAATTCTGGATCTGCTGCAGTGCTCCCAGCGTTTTTTCCTAACAATAATCAGTTTTATTTCAGCAAGTCTTGTGATTGGTTTTTAAATGAGTGGACATCATTTTTTCAGAAGAGATTATCAAGCATTTTGTTGGGAGAGTTTGTTACTTGGCTTTACTATATAAGGAAGGAGTTTTGAAGTTTTAATTAGCAACTTACAAGTGAGAAATTTGAATTATATTAATCTGAAGAGTTTTCTAACAGCGTGCAAGTTTAATCTGTGTTCTTATTACTGGGTTTTGGTTCCATGGCTTGGTGCTGATTCAGGCGTGTTGAGGCTGCACGAATCCAATCACTTGAAGATGTTTTGAAGATTGTTTGATGAATGTTGATGTAGTAGGTTTTGGACCTTGTGTATGATTAGCATTTCATCTCCATGTAATCTTGGCAAACATCTAGTGGATTGGGCTGTCGTGAGTGCCCTGTATACCTAGGAGTTTAGCTTCGAACTGCGTTATTATTTGTTGTGTCCTAGTTCTATTCTTCTTATCTTTTATCTTTTTATGTTTGAATCAACTTAATTAAAGGATAAGATAATTTGTCTTTAAAATGAAGTAGAACTTTAAGTTTTCGTACATTCAAGACCCACGATTACAATTTCATATATATATATGTATGTATGTATGTATGTATGTATCGATTATACAGTAACTTTGGGTGCCCGCACAACCCCAAAGTGGTGCATTAAGTCGTTAGGTATCCCTCGGAGTGAGGGGCTCATTTAGTTAGAAAAGTGGTGTTAGGTACTAACTTACGATGTGCATATTAGGATAGGCATGCATTACATGCATATTTGCAATATTACTATCTCCCATTTTGCAGGATGATATCTGCTCTGTATCACCCATAGTGGAAATAATTGATTCAACCAGGAAAAGCTGATGTAACTGCAAAAACAATATGAGAAGATCACTTATAGTGCTAAAGGATTGCGCTTATTGTAGTACTTTTTTTCCCTTAACTAAGTTTTTTCCCACTGAGTTTTTTGTGAACTAAGGTTTTTAACGAGGCAATCAGCGTGAATCACGGACCTTACGCTCAACTCAGACTTAAGGGGCTCACCACGGACTATCAAAGCATTCAGATTGGGGGAGTTTTGTTCGCGACAAGCTGGCCACAAGGAACACATTTTTCACTTCTCGAACCTGACGACTCTCGCAAATTCAAGAAGCGATGGACTCGTGATGGGTAAATACCCCAAGGACTACACATAGGAACTTGGAGTGTATAATTGATGTATTATTATCCCTGAAAGGTCGAGTGTCCCTCAGAAATTAATAAAGGTCAAGTGTCCCTTGCGAAATATTATATTCTTGAAGGGCCATGCCCTATTCTTATATAAAAGACCTAACCCTCCCTTGTAATCTCATCTCTCAATCACTCAAGCAACTTCAAATTCACTACTACGCATCCAACACATGAAGGCTTCTTCAAGCCTATTCTTTCTTCATATCTTTATTCTTCAATGTTTCATCTTAGAACTAAGAAAGAAGCTCAATTCGGTCTTTCATATACATACTCCTTACACTACATACACAACCAATATGCTATAAATCCATATTACCCGTTTACATTTACACCATTACACACACACACGCATATATATATAAAGGGGTGAGGTGGGGGAGGGGGGCAGCTGCCCCCACTGCTCCTATAGTGGCTTAGCCCCTATTAATATATGTAATCAAAAACCTATTGTTTATAATTTATAAAAAGCTCAAATTGACAAAGGCAAGAGTCAAAATAACAATGCCGTGTTACGATAAGAGTATATTTATAACTATGAGATGTACTCTTTGACTCTTAAGAGATGCTTAAACTGCACTAAACCATTAATAACGGCGAATCTCTATTCTCTAACGTTGACGGAAGGCTTTGTACTAAGAAGAGAGAGAAAACGCGTTGTGCCATATATCTAATGTTGACAGAAAGGCCTTGGGACAAAAATGCCAGGTAGGAATGGATTAAGAGGAGAGAGAGAGAGAGAAAACGTGTTGGTGCCAATGTTTGTTCAAATTTGATCATCTCCTTCACTTTCACTTTGTTAATTATTAAATATTCCCAGCTTTTGCAACGGCCAGCTCAGTGAACACAATATCTCTCTTCACCAAAACCACTAGGACATGCATTTCGCCCTTATTTCAACATTGCCCTTCATTATATATTCACCTCATTTAGTTCTGATTATGATTAATGGACAATTTCTGATTTTAGTATTGGAAGGATCCGCTAAAGGCCGTGTGGTCAAGCGGCATAGTTGTGACCCTCTCAAGTGAGAGGTCACAAGTTTGATGGATCAACTTTTATACTAATGGTAACGATTACAATATAATGAGCACAAGTGCACAACAATCTCTAAATAAGTGCATCGGCTTTCCTCACTATGCCCATTAATAGTTGAAATGTAACAAGGGGATACGATTTAAGCCTTGTATTCACAACTCTGAGCAATACAATCGTTGTCTTGTTACTCTTTCCATTATCCGATAAACATTATTACCGCCAGGTCGGTTCTGATTTCTTGAATCGGCAATTTCAATTTGAATCGGATTATTTGTTTGTTTATTTCTTTTTAAAATTGAATTCTTATTTCAAAATTTTAAAGAGTTTTTCATTCTTAAGTAATTTTATATCAAAGATTTCTTAGTAATTTTTAAAAAATATTTCAGTTTGGAATCGGAATCACTTGATTTCAAACCAAAATCATTTATACGATTTTGGTTCCAGTCAAGTTTGTACGGTCCTTGCTTCAGTTCAAATTAAATTGTGATCATCTTTATCCTTCACACCTCCTTACAAAAAGTAAATGCAACCTTACAACCTTAGGCTATCCTTATCCTGCAAATCTCTCTCACCCCTCAAAAATGGGTCTTACTTCCACATAACCTAATTTGCAGTTCATTTATTATTCACACTATATCCTTACAATATCACATCACATTAAAATATTAATAAATAAATAAAATAGAAAAGAAAAGAAAACAAAAAATAAATAAACAATTATAAAAAAAAAAAAAAAAAAGTAGAAAAGCTGCCGCAACCGCCGCTGCTGCGGGAGCTTTTGTACGGATCACAAATTTTGCATATTATGCAAATTTGTAATTCACCTCACCATAAAAAAAAATTTATAAAAAATGCCACTTCACCTTGCCAATCCCATATTGGCAGGGTTGAGGGTAGCATTATGTTAAATATAAAGCAATGTAAGCCAACATTTTTTATAGTCTCCGAACAGTATAATGCACCATAAGAATTTAAATACCATGAGAGCGAAATTCAAAAAATAAATAAACAATTATAAAAAAAAAAGTACAAAAGCTGCCGCAGCAACAGCGGTTGCGGAAGCTTTTGTACAGATCACAAATTTGCATATTATGCAAATTTGTAATTCACCTCACCATAAAAAAAAATTTATAAAAAATGCCACTTTACCTTGCCAATCCCATATTGGCAAGGTTGAGGGTAGCATTATGTTAAATATAAAGCAATGTAAGCCAACATTTTTTATAGTCTCCGAACAGCATAATGCACCATAAGAATTTAAATACCATAAGAGCGGAATTCATAAGAATAAGAATTAAGAATATAATTTTGGGTTGTTTATTTTGTCTTTTTACATACACACACAAAAAAAAAAAAAAAAAAAAAATAAATAGAAACTAAGGAGTTGTCACCTTATTATACATAAGGAGTTGTTTTTTTTTTGAGAATATACATAAGGAGTTGTATGCTTAACAAATAGGGCTCTCTTAATAATTCATATTGTAATTTTTTCCAATTTACTTAAAGTACAAAGTTAACAAATATGAAATTGATTTTATATCAATAAAAAGGAAGAGTCATTTTTCAACATATTATTATTCAATATTGCTCATTATCATTATTGGTGCTTAATCCTAGCACGTGAATATTACTCATCAATGTCAATACTGATTTTTGTCACTAAAAATAATTTTATAATTTTCCTTTGAGTTGTGTTAGGTGGTAAATCAATGAGATTTCTGTGAATCGACATGTAAAATGACAACTGATTGTTAGGTTGGACTGATTATATTTTTGCACAACGAACTATACTTGTGAAGATAGAAATGTTCTATGAATGCTCCAATTGACATTCTCCTTTGTCTAACAAATGTCACAAAGATTTCCTCGTTAGGTAGCACTCGATATGCTCGCATTGAAGCCTCTTTAACACCTCACATTTTAAAATTTAACAAATTTATATTGAACTTTATATCAATTCAAAAGAGTCTTTTTATCGGCATATTATTATTCAATATCTCTCATTGTCACTATTGATGGTTAATCCTATCATATGATCATTTATTACCCATTAATGTCAGTATATATTTTTATCACTAAAAATAACTTTATAATTTCCTTTTGAGTTGTATTAGGTGTTGAATCAATGAAATTTATGTGAATCGACTTGTGAAATGACAACTGATTGTTATGTTGGACTGATTATATTTTGTACAGATTCGGTGGTTAGGTTTTGGTATCGGCAATGTATATTTTGGTGGTGTTTAGGTCTAGGGTTGCCGATTGGGGTTAAATTGGGCATTTTGTTCTGAATCAATCTTCGATTGGTGGTTGTTACAATGTTAATTTGATTTAAATTCAATGAATTTCAGTTCTTATGAAAAAAAAAAAAAAAAGATGTATGTAAAGATGTATATGTATATATAAAGATGTAAGCTTTAGGTTTTGATTAGGGAATATTAATCATGGGTTGAATTTGCGCTTTAGGTTGTTTGAGAAATTGAGAATTTGAGATGAAGAAGAAGGGATTATTCTATAGGGAAAGCTACACATTTATCCTTGTAGAGTAAAAAAGGAAGATTTTGCTCCTAATTTTCAAAGCCAAAACGACTGATGAGACTAATGAAAGGACTACGACCAGTTGAAATTTGAAACTCGGAGGACCGCATATGGTAATTTGAAAGTTTATGACTAAACATGGCAAAACCACCAAATTCAGAGGACCTCTGATGACATTAACTATTATGTTTAGTTCTAACACATGAGTATTCATTACCCATTAATGTCAATATTGATTTTTATCATAAAAATAACTTTATATTCTTCTTTTGAGTTGTATTAGGTAGTGGATGAATGAAATTTTTGTGAATCGACATGTGAAATGACAATCGATTACTATGTTGGATTGATTACATTTTTACACAACGAGACATACACGTGAAGAGATAAATTTTCTATCATGCTCCAATTGACATTCTCCTTTATCTAACAAATGTCACAAAGATTCTCTCATTCAGTAGCACTTTATGTGTTGGCAATAAAAGTCTGAAACCTCTTTAATACCTCATATTTTAAAATTGAATAAACTTGTATTTAACTTTATATCAATTCAAAGAAAGAGTCTTATTTTTTTTAGCATATTATTATTGTATATCTCTTATTATCACTATTGGTGCTTAATCTATCAAATGAGCATCCATTACCTATCAATGTCAATATATGTTTTTATCATTAAAAATAGCTTTGAAGTTTTCCTTTTGAGTTGCATTAGGTGGTGGATCAATAAGATTCATATGAATTGACATGTGAAATGACAACTGATTGTTAGGTTGGACCGATTATATTTTTGCATAGCTAATTATATGCGTGAAACAATTCAATAAATGTTCTATCGATGTTTCAACTGATATTCTCCTTTTATCTAACAAATGTCACAAAGTCTTCCTCCTTCAGTAACACACAATGTATTGACATTGAAACCCTTTAACATCTTGCATTTCAAAATTGAAGCAATGTAAACACAATATAAGCAATGTTAAATCCACACCATTTTTGCCAAAACAAAAAAAAAAAAGGAAAAAAAAAAGAAAAGAAAAGAAGAGCTAATAATATTTCTATCAACATTAATATAAAGATAAAATTCAATAATTTTGAATACTAAGAATATTAGTTACTACAAATATAAAAAGTTGATGGCATTCATTTTCATTACTAGATTTTTCACGCGCGAATAGGATAATGCCCAATGTTTATTTTTAAATAAGAACTTCAAAGTATATCAATACAAGATTATATATGAATGTTCATGAATATGTAATTGAATGTTTAATTAATTTATTAAAATTGGTAATTCAAAGTATATGAATGCAGAATATATATATATATATATATATATATATATATATATATATATATATATATATATATATTTATGAGGTTGATTATAATTGTCACTAAAATAAATGTTTTTGAAATTTTGTGAAAACGATAGTCTAAATACTTAGTATAAAAATGATAGTATAAATAAATACTACTTTTCGTAATAAAAATTTATACATTTTAAATCATATTAATAAAGAAATACGATTTACCTTGAAAGTGAAGAACTGCAATGTAGTCCAAAAAATATTACGAGGTAATTTCCCGCTTCAATTTATTGGGTTATTTGAATGTCTTCGTTGTCAAAAAATCCTCCCCAAGTAGTTAATATGATTTGCTTCAAATTATTTTTTAAAATTTTTTTCTATGTTATTAATATAATACTTGGTAAATAAATATATAACATTATTTTGTATTATAACTTTGATATGGTGTATTTAATTACAAGATAATGTAAAAAGAAGACAATGAATAATATAATGAATATAATTAATTACTGAATTTGCAGTTAAGAAGCTTTACATCGTAGAAAATAAAGACAATGTAACTAATGTAATGAGTTAATTTCATTTTTGGTCCTAGATTTATAGGTGACAATCCACTTTTAGCCATTTTTTTATTAGAACATCCTCATTTGGTCCTAGTATTATTGTGACATGACCATTTTTAGTCCTTCATCAACAAAATTGTTGAAATATCGTTAAATACAAAGACATTTCAATCTTTTTTTATACAAAGTATGTTGAACCGCTATATTTTTTATATTTATATTTTTGAAAACATCAATAATTGAAGACCGAAATGTTCTTGTATTTAACAATATTTAAATTTTTTTGTTGATAAAGGACAAAAAATGGTCATGTCACAATAATACTAGGACAAAAAGTGGATGTTCTAATAAAAAAGGACTAAAAGTGAACTGTCACCTATAAATCTAGGACCAAAAATGGAATTAACTCTAATGAAAGTATATATCTTTTTAAATTTTTTGATAACGAATAATTTTTATTGTAGAAAATAAAGACATATAACTAATGAAATTATATCTTTTTGTTTATAATGAATAATTTTTATTGAAAAAATAAAGACAATATAACTAATGAAATTATATATTTTTTTTTAATTTTTTGATAATGAATAATTTTTTTTTCAATAAAGACATTGTAATCATCCAATCTTAAGCTAATTTATTTTAATTTAATAAGAGTAATAGAGTAGGGTATTTACTTTTAAATAATATACTTTAACATATTTTATTTTAATAATATACTTTAACATATTCGTAGTATATGTTTAACAATTATGCCAACTCTTATTCGGATGAAGTTCGAACCTAAGACCTTTCTTATAGAAATTAATGGGTAAGTTAAAAGTTAACAGAATATTCCGTTACTAAAGTTTATACTAACGGAATGTGATGTTATTTAAGATAAGAAAATAATATAATAGATGGTAAAGAAGGAAAATCATAAAAAAATTACTAAAATCAAAATAATATAAACCATTCGTTTAAGTAAATAATTACCACCAACAATCAAACATTTTTTTCTTTCCGTTAGAGCCTTAACTTTATTGACTCTTATTGATTGTAGATTTAAAAATGTGTTAATAATCACTTTTTATTTATAATAATTGATATTCTTATTAGTGAAATTTTTTTTCAAAAATTATACCTTCTTTGTCCCATATTGTTTGTCCTACGTACTATTTATTTGTAAAATCAACTCTTTCTTCTTTGCTTATTTCTATTAGCTTTTTCATATAAATTTTAATTTTGATCTTTTGTGTTTAATAATACTTTTAGTATAGTTTCAAAATATATAAATTTTACATACTAATTCTAAACTTAATATTATGAAAAATTAAATTATAAATAATCTCAATCAAGCATCGTTAATCGAACTTACACATAAAATGACCCAAAGAGAGTAGTTTTTTTTTTGTTTTTTAAATCCAAGTAAACATTGAGATGTGAACATCTTTGAAAAATTCAAAGTTGAAACTCCAACCCTCTTATTACAATGAGTTCTACTACATGGACTCCAAAATCATACTCCCTCACTTGTACTCCATGACGTGGCAATCAATGATAGGATATTTTCATCAAGTGGGTCCCAGGAAAAAGTGTTCACATCAAATTTTTGTGAGAGGGGGTATAAATTGGGAGTAGGAAAAGGGAGCCATATAGGATTTTCCCATTACAATTTTTTTTTTGAAATCAACACATAATCCAACTTTCATTTTGTCATGTTGTCAACTCCCCTTTCCTCATTGTGTCTCTCCACTCCCTTGTAATTGTATGTATTGCCGGCCGTTTAGCGTTTGCTCTCTCTAAAATCTAAAGTAGTGGGGGTCCACTCTACGGTGGCAATTTCGTGATAATTTACTAGATTGGGGGTTATTTCTTACCTCTCACTGCTTATAACACAACATCCAGGCTTCTCATTACTGGCAAGAAAGAGAATCAAACCTGAGCGGCGGAGCGGAAAGAAGAAGAAGAAAAGAAATCAGAAGACAGAAGAAAAGGATTTCCGGTTTTGTTGCAGGAAATCTCAGCAAAGAAATGGCGTTCTCTTCTCTTTCGTTTCTGAGTTTGATTTTCTGTGTTGCTGTGATGCTAAACTGCGCCTACCTGTCGGCGGCGGCGGCGAGTGGGGACCACGAATTGGTGAGCTGGATGATGCCGGCGGGATCCGGCGGGAGGTGCAAGGGCAGCGTGGCGGAGTGCCTGGGGGATGCGGAGGAGCTGGAGATGGAGAGCGAATCGAGCCGGCGCATATTAGCCACCACGCGGTACATCAGCTACGGTGCGCTGCAGAAGAACAACATCCCCTGCTCCCGACGCGGCGCTTCCTACTACAACTGCCGCCCCGGCGCCCAGGCCAACCCCTACACGCGCGGCTGCAGCGCCATTACTCGATGCAGGGGTTAGTTAGATCACATCATCGTCTCTCTCTCTCTCGTCTTCAATAACTCCACTCACTCCGCAATTGCTTCTTCATCGGTACATTTTTTTTTCTCCTTATTTTTTCAATTTTAAAACTTGTTTAGATTGGATTGTTTGGTATACGCAATGAACAATGTGAAAAGAGATTGAAGATGTATACTGCGCCTTTTCCTTTTCCTTTCTATGTTTTCTCTCTCTATATATACATTTTCCGTTATCAAATTGTCTGTCAAATATAAGTAATTATGTGTATTTAATTGTTCCTCCTTTTTTTAGTACAATTTCTTTCTCCAATCTCCATCATAAATTCACACCAAATGATACTCTTCATCAAATTTTATCTCAGATAACTTGACTTGTAGCCCTTTATCTGATTATTCTCATAACCAAATGACATAAGTATTATTCATGAATTGTGGAATGATTAATGATAATGAAATTACTCCAAAGTTTGATGATTTGCATATATCATATATGTTGACTCTGGGTTGAATTCAGGTCAGAAGGCTGTGTTGTTTGTTGAATTTAAATATATAGTAGTGGATGATCCTTAACTTGTGAGATGAGATTCATATTTGAGTGACTGTGCCCCCATGGCTAAAACCTAACATCATAGGAGAAGATTGAGCAGATTTGAAAACGCAAGCCTTGTATGCATTTTACTCCCTTCTCCATTTATCATTTATTCGGAGCAAACTTTAATTCACATTTATTTAGAACAATTTAAAAAAATGTTACTACATTTCATTTATTTTGGTCCATGCTTGGTAACATAATTAACTTATTTGCCAATTTTAGTTTTTTTTTTTTTTTTTGAAAAATGCCAATTTTAGTTTATTTGATCACTATTAACTGTTTGATTTGGTTAAATAGTCAATATAAGTGTTTGATTAATTAGTTTTTTTTATAATAGTTTATTTGCTCCAAAACGTTAAAATTCAAAAGACTATTCAAACCCACTAAAATCCAAAACGCTATAAGTCATTTTGTATATAATCAGCTATTAGCTCACAGCTAATTTACTAAATATCTTTCTACAATCAACTAATGTTATCAACCAGTTAAATTCACTAATCTAATCATCTAACAGTTATTCGTTATTAGCTAATATATATTTACCAAACACCCCATTTTATCAAAGAATCATGTCAAATGCAAATATTTGTTTTTCCGGACACAAAATTTGCATTGCAATTAACAATTACAAATAAATAGTACAAAGTATTTGCACATTTTATGCTGAGAGAGATAAGATTACCAATTTCAAAATGGTTAGTTGAAAAGAATCTCTCCTAACCCCCACCATGTGGAGAAAGAAGTCATGCCTTTACCACTTAAAAAATCTTGGTTTGCTAGAGCATATGCAATTCTATATAGACGCAAGTTGATACGTCACTATCTCTTTCCATTTCACAAGATTTGGAATCAATTATATGGAGAAAATACAAGTAGCTGAGTGGTCTATTTCTATTTTCTAGGCATCTACCCATTCGTGTATAGAGTATATCAAGTGAATTTCATTTTTTTTTTCTTCTCTTTTTCTTAACATGTGTATTAATTGGCCACATAAACATTTACTTTTGTATTTTAAGATAAAAAATTAAAAATTATATGAACATGTATAATGTCATGAAACTAATTCCCAGTATTTGGAATTTGTAACGCAATTATAGCATATCTTGTGATTTACTTCATTTATTAGTTTCAAGGAGGGGCTCTTAAGTTTAGAATTCAAACATATGAAACTAATTCTCAAATTATAAGCAATTAAAAGATTAGTTCCAAAGTTTAAGGACTAGAATAAATGTTGTCAAGATTCAAGAATGTGATACAATTTATGGAGACAACTCCTATTCATAGGTAATTGCACAACTTTATTTTACATCTAATTTTTTTTTTTTTGAATACTATTTTACATCTAAATTAAGTACTTGTTTTGTCTATTTTGCTCTTCATATTTATTATTCATTGGTCAAGCTAACTTTCTTATTTGTTTTTTTTTATTTAGTATTATCTTATTATTTTTAAATTTGATTTTTTTCTATTTAATAATTCTTTTAATGTAGTTTCTAATTATATAAATTTAATTAATTTATAAACAAATATTAAACTTTTGAATGGTAAAGAAACTTTACCCAAACCTTATTAACTTCTGAGTATATACATTTCGAATTACAACTCGTTCTTCCCACCTAGGATATTCTCTATTGTTAAGCAAATTGCTTTTCATGAACCAATCTTCTTACTTTTAGGTCAAGCCCATAGTGCACTCTATAGCTCCATTCCGTTAGCCATTTAAGAACAACCTCGGTAGTGATTTTTGCTGTTTTTTTTTTCTTTTTTCTTCTTTACTTCTTGATGAGGTGGAAGAAAGAGAGCAGAAGAGAGAAGAAAAAAATTTGTAATTGTGACATTTTGTGAGGTCCGTAGGAAAGGAAAAAAAAAAAAGCATAACTCACGTTCATTTCACGCACTAATAGAGCCCAACAAGTGCATACAAGCAGTGCCGGCCCTGGGCAAATCTGCCTAGGGCCTTTGCACAGGGCCCCCAATTTCTGGGGGCCCATGTTAAAAAATAATACATTATATATACTGATACATTGTTGATCAGCGCAATTTTAGTTTTGAAATTCAAACCCTATTGTCTATTACCTTAACCGACTAATCGTACTACCGTAGCTTGATCAACCCTCCTCAACGCACCGCAAGCCTACGTCTTTTGGCATCAAATTAAGTGATCAAATAGCAATACAACACTACAACATCTACACTACAGGTTCTGGTTCAACATTCATGATTATTCCTTATTAATTACTATGACATTCTGTGATTGATTAACATCAAAATTTTTGTACTTGATATCAATTTTTGGTTGATTACTTTATTTTAATCAAGAATTTGTTTCTTATTTAATTATTTGTTTGTAGAGTTTCTAAATATTTTTTTTAGGGTTTATAATTATGTCCTCTAGAAAATATTCATCTGGGTTTGAAAATAGTAAAAATAAAAGAAGAATTGAGCAACTAACTCAATCTCAATCGGAAACTCATGAAAAATTCATTACAAGAAAAAAAAAAAAAAAAAAAAAACTTAGAGATGAGCAAAAAGATGATGCCAAGGAAAAACTGTTAGATGATAATCTTCATATCGAAGATCAAGATGATTGTGAGATTAGAAAAACTTTAAACGATAATGTGCACAACGATGATAGGTATCACCGTGACAATGAAAATAATAATTAGAATGTTGATAGTTGTTTATATGATGTTGGTCACAGTGATAAACCAAATAATTCACTTTTATTTGACATATATGATGATCCAAGAAATTGCGATGTCCTTGATTCTAAATTAATAGATATTCTTGTGAAAGATGGTCATAAAAAAGATTTATCAATAAATAAAGGTCCCAATAATAAATTCTCTAGAAGATTTTCATCAGCATTTTACACAAGATATTTGCCAAATGGGGAGAAAGTGCAAGAGAGACTTAATGAATTAGCTTTAATCTCTATTGAAAATGAGATCTTGGAAGAAGTTGATATCAAAAGTTTGATGGATGATTTTGTGTCTAAATGTGGACGACGCATGTCACTTTCTAAATGAAATTTTAGATGTATTTTTTTTATATATAATATTTATATTTTAATTTTTTTTACACAGAACAACTATTATTTATATATAGAAATTACTTGAAAAAGAGACTCAAATTAATATATTGCACAGGACCCCAAATTTTATTGGAGTGGCCCTGCATTGTTCTTTTTTCTTCCTCTCTTACTCCCGTCTATCTCCCACTTGGTAAGAAAAACTCCGATAAAAAAAATCTCCTTATTGATGAGTTACTCTAATTGCGTCATGAGTTCGGGAGCATGCCCCATTAACAAATATCGTGAATTGATATATATATATATATATATATATATATATATATATATATTNAAAAAAAAAAAAAAAAAAAAAAAAACTTAGAGATGAGCAAAAAGATGATGCCAAGGAAAAACTGTTAGATGATAATCTTCATATCGAAGATCAAGATGATTGTGAGATTAGAAAAACTTTAAACGATAATGTGCACAACGATGATAGGTATCACCGTGACAATGAAAATAATAATTAGAATGTTGATAGTTGTTTATATGATGTTGGTCACAGTGATAAACCAAATAATTCACTTTTATTTGACATATATGATGATCCAAGAAATTGCGATGTCCTTGATTCTAAATTAATAGATATTCTTGTGAAAGATGGTCATAAAAAAGATTTATCAATAAATAAAGGTCCCAATAATAAATTCTCTAGAAGATTTTCATCAGCATTTTACACAAGATATTTGCCAAATGGGGAGAAAGTGCAAGAGAGACTTAATGAATTAGCTTTAATCTCTATTGAAAATGAGATCTTGGAAGAAGTTGATATCAAAAGTTTGATGGATGATTTTGTGTCTAAATGTGGACGACGCATGTCACTTTCTAAATGAAATTTTAGATGTATTTTTTTTATATATAATATTTATATTTTAATTTTTTTTACACAGAACAACTATTATTTATATATAGAAATTACTTGAAAAAGAGACTCAAATTAATATATTGCACAGGACCCCAAATTTTATTGGAGTGGCCCTGCATTGTTCTTTTTTCTTCCTCTCTTACTCCCGTCTATCTCCCACTTGGTAAGAAAAACTCCGATAAAAAAAATCTCCTTATTGATGAGTTACTCTAATTGCGTCATGAGTTCGGGAGCATGCCCCATTAACAAATATCGTGAATTGATATATATATATATATATATATATATATATATATATATATTAATACAACTAATTAACTCTATTATATTGTAGTATCTGTTCAAACATACTTTTTCAATCTATTGGAGCGGAGCACAAAGAGTACTGAATTGATATTTAATTATTTACATTGTATAAAGGCAAGACAAGAATTTGACAGGATCACATCAATATTTGATTTCAAGGGTGAGCGTGTGCGATTGGTCTTTGCCAATTGTAAGTTGCAAAATCACCATCAAAAGTGGNAAAAACTGTTAGATGATAATCTTCATATCGAAGATCAAGATGATTGTGAGATTAGAAAAACTTTAAACGATAATGTGCACAACGATGATAGGTATCACCGTGACAATGAAAATAATAATTAGAATGTTGATAGTTGTTTATATGATGTTGGTCACAGTGATAAACCAAATAATTCACTTTTATTTGACATATATGATGATCCAAGAAATTGCGATGTCCTTGATTCTAAATTAATAGATATTCTTGTGAAAGATGGTCATAAAAAAGATTTATCAATAAATAAAGGTCCCAATAATAAATTCTCTAGAAGATTTTCATCAGCATTTTACACAAGATATTTGCCAAATGGGGAGAAAGTGCAAGAGAGACTTAATGAATTAGCTTTAATCTCTATTGAAAATGAGATCTTGGAAGAAGTTGATATCAAAAGTTTGATGGATGATTTTGTGTCTAAATGTGGACGACGCATGTCACTTTCTAAATGAAATTTTAGATGTATTTTTTTTATATATAATATTTATATTTTAATTTTTTTTACACAGAACAACTATTATTTATATATAGAAATTACTTGAAAAAGAGACTCAAATTAATATATTGCACAGGACCCCAAATTTTATTGGAGTGGCCCTGCATTGTTCTTTTTTCTTCCTCTCTTACTCCCGTCTATCTCCCACTTGGTAAGAAAAACTCCGATAAAAAAAATCTCCTTATTGATGAGTTACTCTAATTGCGTCATGAGTTCGGGAGCATGCCCCATTAACAAATATCGTGAATTGATATATATATATATATATATATATATATATATATATATATTAATACAACTAATTAACTCTATTATATTGTAGTATCTGTTCAAACATACTTTTTCAATCTATTGGAGCGGAGCACAAAGAGTACTGAATTGATATTTAATTATTTACATTGTATAAAGGCAAGACAAGAATTTGACAGGATCACATCAATATTTGATTTCAAGGGTGAGCGTGTGCGATTGGTCTTTGCCAATTGTAAGTTGCAAAATCACCATCAAAAGTGGAATCATTCCTATGGTTTTGAATCGATTCTATGCCACAAAAGACCATCGTGATCACATGGACACCATGATTTAATGATTTCCATTATTGGGTTCTTAAAGAAGCTTGTTGGTTGTTAGTGATGGGGAGGGACCCTTTTGCACTAGTCAATAATAATGAACTACATACATAAATTATATTCAATCAGTGGAGCATGCTTCATAATCTATGTGGACCAAGATAATACGCGACAAATATGTAACAATTATGTATATTATCAAATTAAACTATAGTAAAATTAAAATAATATTTTACTATTGCTATAATAAACCTATTATATGCATAAAATGAAACAAAAAAAAAACATAGTTTATACAGATATGTATATTGTCAAATGAACATGTAGTAGAATTAAAATGATACTTTAGTGTTGGTATAATAAACCTATTGTAATTATAAAATAAAAATGAATAGCAGAGCTGATTATATATATATATATATATATATATATATATATATAATCAAGATCATAAGCGAACTATCATTCTCGTGCGAATTTGCGAACTACTTAAGCAATGCACCGCAATTACTATATGAATGCACCACAATGGTTGCTTGACGAAATTGAGGAGATGCCGTGCATTCATATAGTAATTGCAGTGCATTTCTTTAGTTTGCATGTTTGCATGGGAAGAGAAATTCGCACTTGAATCGGACTGTGTGTGTTTATGTGTTCTCAAATGAACATGTTTTGGAACTAAAATGATACTCTGTACTTTGTATTGTTATAATTAACCTATTGTGTGTATAAAATGAAATTGGGTAGTAGGGACATGAAGTGTAATTAAAATGATTTTTTTTTGAAAAGAAAAATTAGTGTATAAAAAACGAAAGTAAAATATAATGCGTACTATGGTCCACGATGCTTATATGGATCATGTGTAAAGTAAAATCTCTGTACATTATATTTTTTTGTCACACTCCATTGGGCTTTGCCCAACTTCATCAAATGTTCCGAAAAATCAATTAATTTTAGAGGCGGCTAACATTTTCTAGATCCAAATTTCCAT
Organism: Ipomoea triloba; assembly: GCF_003576645.1. Lineage (NCBI taxonomy): Eukaryota > Viridiplantae > Streptophyta > Magnoliopsida > Solanales > Convolvulaceae > Ipomoea > Ipomoea triloba. The sequence continues at coordinate 11,092,668 of NC_044930.1, forward strand.
GTTCTACCTATTATACAACTTGGAATTTGTATAGGCACTGCCCTTGATTTTTTCTTTTTTTTCTTTTATTTATTTTTTTATTTTTATTTTATTTTTTTTATTTTAAAGTTCATTTTATGTGCAGTAGTATAATAGTTATTTTGGTTTTGAAAATTAATTAGTGTTTATAATAATATAAATTATAATGGAGATATTATAAATAATTTATTCAAATATGGTCATATAAATGATAAGTTTGAAGTTTACAGTTTAATAAAATTGTACTTTTTTAAAATTTGTTTAGATATTAAAAATTTCTTTTATACACAACATTCATAGTGATGGACTATTTGAGAGATTCTTTCCGAAGAAAATGTTATATTTCATATATGAAAGATCTGCTGGTAAGACTCAATCCTTGGTCTCTTCTCCCAAACGTCACTCATGTGACCAGTTGAGTTGCCCATGCAAGCAATACTAACTATTCCTAAGATCATGTAATCACAATCTATCTATATTTACAATTCATAACCCTCCCTTTCAAATTGGAGAATAGATGTTAATCATGCCCAACTTGTTGCATAGATAATTAACCCGATTACCATTTAAAGCTTTTGTAAAAAGATCCATGAGTTGTTCTCCAGTCTTCACAAATCCTGTAAATATCAAACCTTGTTGTATTTTCTCGCGAATAAAGTGACAGCCAACTTCTATATGCTTGGTTCGTTCATGAAAGACATGACTGGATGCAATATGAAGAACGACTTGATTATTATACAATATTTTTTCTAGAATAGGCTCTTTGAAACCTGCCTCATTCAACAGATTATCCATATTACCTCACATGTATATTGTGTCATAGCCCTGTATTTTGACTCTGCACTTGACCGTGATACAACGTTTTGCTTCTTACTCCTCCATGAAACTAAATTCCCACCAAAGAAGACACAATATCCAGCCGTAGATCTTCGATCTTCCTTAGATCATGCCCAATCAGCATCTGTAAAACACTCAACTCTGGTATGTCTATGATTTCTATATAGGATTCCTCTTCTACGAGCTCCTCTTGGATAACAAAAGATTTGTTCCACAGCAGCCCAATAATCATTTGTTGGGGATAACATGTACTGACTCACCACACTAACCGGATATGCAATATCATGACGAGTCACTATCAGATAGTTTAGCTTTCCAATTAACCTTATATACCTTTCGGGGGTCTCCAAATAGTTCTCTTTCCTTTGTGAGTTGTGAATTGGGCCTCATGGGAGCATTACAGGTCTTAACTCCCAATTTTTCTGTTTCAGATCAAGCATATACTTTCGTTGGGATAATAATATCCCTTTCTTACTTCTTGTGACTTCAATACCCAAGAAATATTTTAGCATCCCTAAATCTTTTGACATAAATTGAGTGCGGAGAAATGTCTTGAGGGATGTAATACCATCAATGTTACTTCCTGTGATGACAATGTCATCCACATAGACCACTAGCAAGACAATATCTTTTTAAACCGCTTATAAAACGGAGAATGGTCAGATTTTCCTTTCACCATTCCAAACTTCTCTATTGCTTGACTAAAGTTTCCAAACCATGCTCAAGGACTTTGTTTTAAACCATAAAAAGATTTGCGAAGTCGACATACCTTCCCACACTCTCCCCGAGCAACAAATCCAGGAGGTTGCTCCATGTATACTTCCTCCTGAAGATCTCCATGCAAAAAAGCATTCTTGATGTTGAGTTGATACAAGGGCCAATCATAGATAATTTCCGCCAGCAAGGGAAACCAGCTACATCATCATCTAAGTGACTTCTAACAACATCTGGGGGTTGTGTGAGAATGTGGATTTCTTTGTCAAATGAGCTTAAAAGAGCAGCCAACGTATCAGCCGCGTGGTTCTGCTCTTGTGAAGTCCAGACTACCTGCTAGAATTGGAGTCTGCATAGTTCCTTTCTGCATGCTTTTATGATGTTGTGAACAATGTCATTTACTGGGTATCTCCAATCCAGATGTCCTTCCAAAACATAGTCTCTTTACCATTTCTCGCCAACTTTGTGATTCCGTGCAAGAGGATAGGTACCGTCTTTACTATTCCTCACCATGCATTTGACAACATTATATTCTCTTTATTATATCAAAAACACTTTCACAACATTATTTTTCTGTTTAAATTAAAATAAAAAAATTATTGGACACCCTTAATCCATTTTATTCATTAAATATAAATTTCTGTACAGTATCATTTAAAAATGAATATAATATATTTATTAGAAAACTTAATAGGTAAGGTGGTAAGGAGTGATTCAGCAAGCAGCATTAAGTATTTGTGTTTAGGCAAATTATACTGTGGATTAGAGTCATCTTACATAGTGAATATTGATCTAAAATGATGTCGTTTTATATTAAGTGTCAACTAATTCGTCATATTTAATATCATTTTCTTGTACTATGTTTATAATATTTGTTCAATATATATGTTGATAAGTTCAACTATTAATGTCCATATATACTAAATTAAGGGTCCGTTTGGAAACTCGAAAAATAATTTTCGAAAGTCATTTTTCAGATTTTTCGGTGTTTGGTATTCAATAAAAATAAAATCAAATGTAAATATCCATTCCAGTCAACGAAAAAATACTTAATTTAGCGAAAAACGTCTTCCTAATTATTTAGTTGAAAAACATTTTTTGAATTTTTTATTTTCCCATCTCTCTCTTCATTTGTTTTCAAGTTAATTTTCATATTATTATAATTACCACCATCACCACACCACACCACAACCACACCATACCACAACCACACCATCATCTCTACCACACCACCACCAAGACCACTACCACACAACGACCAACACCACCTCCACCACCACCGCCACCAACATCACCACGTATTATTATTATTATTATTATTGTTGTTGTTGTTGTTGTTGTTGTTGTTGTTGTTGTTATTGTTATTATTATTATCATTATATAACAAATAATATTTTCCAAAAAATATTTTTCAAGTTTCTAAATAGACCCTAAATGTACATCATATGTATTTTCACTCTATATTTGGTTCATAATGTTCCTTTTATATATTTATAAAAACAAAAACTAAATGTAAATAAATATTATACTACAAACGCATCATGTTTAATAACATCCATTATGTACCATGTTTATAATATTTGTTCTATATATATATAAACCTAATCTTTAATGTCTATAAACCCTATAAACTAAATGTACTATCATATGTATTTACATTCACTTTATAATATGTTCATAATTTTTTTTATATATGTTTATAAAAACAAAACTTAATATACATAAACATTATATTAAAATAATGGGATAAACTATAAATAAGTCAACGTGCTATTTGGGAACAAGCAATTAAGTCATCGAACTTAAATAACCCTCAAATAAGCCACTGAACTCGAAAAAACAAAGCAATTAAACCACTAAAATTGAAAAAAAAAAAAACAATTAACTCATTTTTAACAGGCCATTTGCATTTTCAGGCGACCGACAACATTTTCAAGCGATCGGCGATATTTTCCGGCGAGGACGGCCATTTCTAGTCGCCCTCGCTAGAGAAGGCGACTACCATTTCTGGTCGCCTTCTACTGGAGAAGGCGACCAGATCTAGTTTGCCTTCTCCAGGGGAAGGCAACCATTTTTGGTCGCCTTCTCCGGTGAGGGCGACCGGAAATGGTCGCCCTCGCCGAAAATGGAAGTCGTCGCCGGTTGCCAGAAAATGTCGCTGGTCGCCTAAAAGTGTCACCGATGGCCCGAAAATGCAAATAACCTGTTAAAAATAGGTTAATTGTTCTTTTTTCCGATTTCAATGGCTTAATTGCCTTGTTTTTTCAATTTCAGTGACTTATTTAAGAGTTATTCTTAAAATAATTAATAATTTTATGTACTTATATATTTATTTTTTTTAAATATCAATATCGATGTCATTTAAAAATATCAATTAAAAATTTTTAACGATATATTTTTATACGTTAATTTTATTTATATAAAAGGAAAAAATAAAAATAAATTTAAGTTAAAAATATATATCAAGTGAAAAGATATGAATCTGTTTGGGTGCATGCTGCTACATGCATCTTTGTTCATGATATAATTATTGCCGTTTTTTTTTTTTTGAAAACATAATTATTGTCGTGTTATGTAACCGACTTATGAGTTAAGAGGAATTTTTTTTTATTTTTTAAATATTACTTAATGGGCAAGGAGTCCAGGGTTAACATCGTATTCCGTGGGCGGATGGGCCGTGGGGTCGAGGCGTATTAAGTTCCCATTCCTCTTTCGTGCCGTTCATACTTTCCCTTCACTTCTTATATATACTCCCTATTGAGTATTGACTCTTACCCCGCTACACGCTTTCTATCTTCTTCACCGTTACATTTCGAAACCCTTCTGATTCTACTGTCCTCCGATCATGGCCGAAGCAACAAGCCCTAATTCTCAACCCCAGTCCGAGACGGTAAATTCATTTCCTATTCCGAATTGTTGAGTTCTCTCTTCTTTTTTTTTTTTTTGTATTAATTTATTATTGATTTTGTGGAACTTATTGTTTTCGATTGCTTGGTTGATCGAAGGTTGAGACTCAGAGCGAGGAGCAGAGGTTGAAGTATTTGGAGTTCGTGCAAGTTGCGGCGCTCCACGCCATCCTCTGTGCTGCAAAGGTCTACAGTTACGCTAAGGAGAACTTGGGCCCTCTCAAGCCCGGCGTTCAGACCGTGGAGGGAACCGTTAAGACCGTCGTCGGTCCCGTTTACGATAAGGTTCATAATGTTCCTGGTGAAGTCCTCAAGTTTGTCGATCGCAAGGTATTTTGATTCTTTTTTTTTTTTCAATTAAAATTCCTACATCTCTTGCGATCCAAAATCGATTAATTTGATAATCTTTGTTATGTTGGATTATTAAATTCTAGAATTATTTGAAGTAATCTCTAATCGTTGAGTATCGGATTTGGTATCGAGTTTAATTATATTCCTGAAGTAAGGTTCTTTTTGTGACGCCTGAGGTCTCAATCTTTGAATGTGAATGCCTCTTACCAAGGAGTTATTTGATTGTTTATTATATTGGCCTATCTTGTTAAACTTTCTTGTTCTCCACTTTTCTCTGAAACTTGAATATCAATTTGTTGGCCTGAACCTGACGCAGTTTTGAAAGGAGGATTGTTATCTTACTATTTGGTCATCCTGTAATCTCTAGACCATTAATTTTACACTTCCAATCATTCTACATGTACTGAGTTCATTTCTTCTCTTTCATGCTCAGATTAGAGTTATGAAACCATTTTAAATTTTACTATTTTGGGTGCATAGCTAAGACATTTATGGGTGGCATCATGTTGTGTATACTGTTCAATACTTCTCTGACCCTATGGTCCTCTACTTTTGGAGTGATGATGGAAACCTGCAACCACTATTCTTCGATAGTGTGTAGTGGGTAAACCTCATCTGCTGATCATGGTCGGCAAAGGATCAGGATCATAAAGAGGTAAACCAACTTAGTTGCTCGTAGCTAGCCTTCTCAAACCAAGAAGCTCGGGTTCGAACACGTGACCTTGTAATTATAAGTTTGTATCCTTAGTCATCTTGGCGGCTGAGGTTACCCTTATGGTCCTCTACTTGAAGAGGGCCAAGATATAGTGCAAGAGCCAAGTCGCAGAGTGCTCATATTAGAGGCCATTAGCTTCTTTCTTAAGCTGCTATGGTTTACAAACTCTGCCCTATCGATGCAGGTGGATGAATCCGTTCACAAGATTGAGGATCGTGTTCCTCCATCCGTCAAGCAGGTGTCAACCCAAGCTTTCTTAACTGCACAGATGGCTCCAGGGTACGTCCGTGATGTTGTATCCGAAGTCAAAAGTACTGGTGTAATTCTGGCGAAAAGTGTATACACACAGTATCAGCCTGCTGCCAAGGGGCTGTACAACAAGTATGAGCCAGTAGCAGAGCAGTATGCTTCGTCTGCTTGGCGGTCTCTGAATCAGCTCCCCCTTGTTCCCAAGGTTGCTCAAGCTGTTGCTCCAACAGCTTCTTACTGGTCTGAGAGATACAACCACACTGTTCAGGTTGGTGCCGAGAAGGGGTACAAGGTTGCGTCGTATCTTCCATTGGTGCCTACTGAGAAGATTGCTAAACTGTTGAGCAATGGAAGTCCTGTGGAGACCAGCTGAAAGGAGTGATTGTTTTCTAATGATAGTTCTTTGTGTGGGTTTTACTTTTGTCTGATATATTTTAGTTTCTTATGTTGCCAATTTAAAAAAAAAACAAAAGCAAAATTGTTGTGTCTTCATGCTTAAGATTGCCGTGTTGTCTTAACTGCGTTACGTATCTATTTCTAGTTCTCTTCGTAATTCAAAGGCAGGCATATAGTCGTCCCTGAGAAGGACAAAAATACTCGCCTTCTAGACAATGGAAATTAGTTGACTAATTCCAAGCCAGGCATACAGTCGTCATGAGAAGGAAAACACATACATGCCTTTTATACCGTTGGCTAAATAGATACTCCGTATAAAATTTTTGGTAAGTTACATTTTCATCCCTAAATTATAGGGTAATTGTAAAATTTGTTAAGTGTTGGTTATATTCATTTTTTGTTCTTTAAGTTATTATTGATTGATGTTGTGCTTTTCGTCTCTTTACTAATTAAACATTTTTAACATTTTTGTCTCTTGACTAATAAAAACATATTAAATTTGTAACTATAGTCTAACTCATTGACGAAAAGTGAGCACGAAAAGACGAAACTTAAGGACAAAAAGTGAGCACGAAAAGACGAAATTTAAGGACGAAAAGTGAGCATGACCAACATTCCAGAACTCTGTCTCTGGTTGGAAATGAAGAGATCTCCAAAAATACCAACTCACTGTCCATATAAACAGGTAACTTGACGAAATGTATGGTAACCACCTACTATCAGGTAGAAGCAGCCCAAGATTTAAGGAAAAGTCGTCATGCAATCACCATCTAACATAGTTGGGGCCAACTATGACGCCTATCAGGTAGAAGCAGCCTAAGGAAAAGTCGTCATGCAATCACCAACTAACATAGTTGGGGCTAACTATGGCGCTAAAAGAAGCTGCCTCTCACCCCTCCAACTGGGAAGAGCATATCTGTAACCCTCCAACTGGGAAGAGCATACCTGTCACCCTCCAACTAACTAACATAGTTGGGGCCAACTATGGCGCTAAAAGAAGCTGCCTCTCACCCCTCCAACTGGGAAGAGCATATCTGTAACCCTCCAACTGGGAAGAGCATACTTGTCACCCTCCAACTGGGAAGAGCATACTTGTTAGGCTATCACCAACAATCGTTATATCGTGGACTAGGGTCCATAGTGCACTGTGGACCTTGGTCCGAAACGACGTCGTTTCGATGTTAGTGGACGCGTACGCAAATGACTCCAGGAATTCATTATCTATAATACGCATAATCCTTATCTAGAATACACAGAACGTTTGCCTAGAATACACAGAATATTGACACAAAATGCACAGAACTCATCCTCCTAACATTCGAATGCACAAACACATCACAACCTGTGTTAATAACATGAATACACAGAATATTGACACAAAATACACAGAACTCATCCTCCTAACCTTCGAATGCACAAACACATCACACCCTGTGTTAATAACATGAATACACAGAATATTGACACAAAATACACAGAACTCATCCTCCTAACCTTCGAATGCACAAACACATCACACCCTGTGTTAATAACATGAATACACAGAATATTGACACAAAATACACAGAACTCATCCTCCTAACCTTCGAATGCACAAACACATCACACCCTGTGTTAATAACATGAATACACAGAATATTGACACAAAATACACAGAACTCATCCTCCTAACCTTCGAATGCACAAACACATCACACCCTGTGTTAATAACATGAATACACAGAATATTGACACAAAATACACAGAACTCATCCTCCTAACCTTCGAATGCACAAACACATCACACCCTGTGTTAATAACATGAATACACAGAATATTGACACAAAATACACAGAACTCATCCTCCTAACCTTCGAATGCACAAACACATCACACCCTGTGTTAATAACATGAATACACAGAATATTGACACAAAATACACAGAACTCATCCTCCTAACCTTCGAATGCACAAACACATCACACCCTGTGTTAATAACATGAATACACAGAATATTGACACAAAATACACAGAACTCATCCTCCTAACCTTCGAATGCACAAACACATCACACCCTGTGTTAATAACATGAATACACAGAATATTGACACAAAATACACAGAACTCATCCTCCTAACCTTCGAATGCACAAACACATCACACCCTGTGTTAATAACATGAATACACAGAATATTGACACAAAATACACAGAACTCATCCTCCTAACCTTCGAATGCACAAACACATCACACCCTGTGTTAATAACATGAATACACAGAATATTGACACAAAATACACAGAACTCATCCTCCTAACCTTCGAATGCACAAACACATCACACCCTGTGTTAATAACATGAATACACAGAATATTGACACAAAATACACAGAACTCATCCTCCTAACCTTCGAATGCACAAACACATCACACCCTGTGTTAATAACATGAATACACAGAATATTGACACAAAATACACAGAACTCATCCTCCTAACCTTCGAATGCACAAACACATCACACCCTGTGTTAATAACATGAATACACAGAATATTGACACAAAATACACAGAACTCATCCTCCTAACCTTCGAATGCACAAACACATCACACCCTGTGTTAATAACATGAATACACAGAATATTGACACAAAATACACAGAACTCATCCTCCTAAACATTCGAATGTACAAACACATCACAACATGTGTTACTAACATGAATACTCAGAATGGTTGCCTAGAATACACATAATGATTGCTTGGAATACACAGAACGATTACCTAGAATACACAGAATTCATATCTTAACATTTTGGTACGGGGTGCACAATGCATTGTGCACCGTGGTGCACGATATAAATTGCCTATCACCAGGGGCATGATACTAGTGGATTATTTGAAAAGCTACATTATGGGGTTCTCAAAGGAAAGTTCAATGAGGGCTAACCCTTATACACTTGCACCAAGCCTTACACTCAAAGGATTAAAGAGTTGAAGATGGCGTTTGCTACCAACCTCTTAAGTTCCAATAATTTGACAGAAAAGGCAATCCAATGTAGTACATTGCCCACTTCGTGGAAAACGGCAACGACACTAGGACATATAGAAATCTTTTTGTCAAGCAGTTCGTCCACTCTTTAAAGGCACTGAATTTGATTGGTACACCGACTTGGAGCCCAATTGCAATGATGGCTGGCAGTAGATGGAGCGTGAGTTCTTGAACTGCTTCTACAGTACAAGACGAACCATCATATTCTATTCGCCTACTGTACGACGTTGGTGGAAGATAAGAACAAAACCAATAGGGAAAGCCAAAAAATTGAAGTGTTGAAGACAAACCTATCACCAACTACGTCGTTGCCAATCACTAGACGTAGTAACGCGGTTGCCGTTTGTCATCACTACACCACGCCTAATGGATAGGATTTAATGTGTATTTTAATCTTTTTATTTATTGCGTTATGGGCATTTAGGTAGTTTTCTTATGGATTATGCTGCATGATTTTAAGGAATTATAGCCGTGATTTTAATAATTTTTTTCATTCGTTTTCCTTTGTTCTTCTTTTGAATTTTTTTTATGTCAGTCATGGCTACTCGGCATGACTTCATGTATGTTCTCTTTGTTTGTTTGTTTTTTTTTTTGTTGCGGTTCATTGGAGTATGCTTTTGGTTAGATTTTCGGATAAATATGTGATTTTAGGAGATGGGTGCATTATATGTCGTTGAGCTGTGCATTAGGGTGCTAGATGTGGTGCATCGTGATGTGTGGACCATGGTCCACATAGTGCAATCGTTATATCGTGGACCACGGTCCACCGTACACTGTGCACCCTGGTCTGAAACGACGTCGTTTCGATGTTAGTGGATGCGGACGCGAATGACTCCATGGAATTCATTATTTATAATACACATAATCATTATCTAGAATATACAGACCGTTTGTCTAGAATATACAAAACATTTGCCCAGAATACACATAATATTGACACAAAATACACAAAACTCATCCTCCTAACATTCGAATGCACAAATACATCACATGTGTTAATAACGTGAATACACAGAATATTGACACAAAATACACAGAACTCGTCCTCTTAAATATTCGAATGCACAAACACATCACAACATGTGTTACTAACATGAATACACAGAACGGTTGCCTAGAGTACACAGAACGATTACCTAGAATACATAGAACTCATTTTGGTACGGGGTGCACAATGCATTGTGCACCATGATCCACGATATAAATTGCCCACATAGTGCTGTGACCCATAACAAAAAAAAATACAAATTTTTATATACTAAATATACACAAATAATGTACATCTCCTGAATACAATTTACATTTTTATACACTAGAAATACATTATTTCTATAATGAATGTACATTATTTGATAGTATGGTCCACCGATCGATGCTCACCCTACTACAATGTACTAAAACTGAATATCCATGTCAATAATTCACTTTGTAATGTGGGTCATGGTCAATTGGCAATCATTATTATATGTGTGGACCACAAATAAAAAGTATATTTTTAATATACTAAAAATACATTATTTTTGTACATAAAGTACATTATTTTAAAATACATTATTTAAGACTGAAAGTACATTATATTATATATATTATCAAATAATGTACCTTCAGTACAAAAATAATATACTTTTAATATATTAAAAATCTATCTTATATTTATGGTTCACACAGCTATGTGGGCCAATTTGCCGTCAATTGATCATGCATAACGATTGGAGTAGTGGTTAGAGGAGGCCCATTACATCTCTTTTGGGCTTAACAATCCGAAGCCTACCCAAATTGAAAGCTCCTATGTATTTGTACGGAAAACAAATATTGATTGGGTTTTCCGGGTCTCAGTCACAAGCAATCCGAATTCCAGATGATCCACAAATTCCATACCGTTTGATACTTGTAGAGTTCCAGAAGAGTGCAGCAATCAGAACCACCCCAGCGAGAGAGACCATGGCCACTGCCTTCCGGTTACCCATGGCGTCCACGCTTCCGTGCTCATCGTCTTCCTCTGCTTCTCTCAAACGACGCAGTTTCAGAGCCATGTGCTCACTCAACAGTAGAAGCAGTGCCAGAATTCCCATGCCTCCGCTTAACCCTAAAGACCCCTTCCTGAAGAAGCTAGCTTCTGTGGCGGCTACAAATCCCGAAGCGATCCTTAGTCGGCCCGCTAACTCGGATACCCTGCCGTATTTGGACATCTACGACTGCCCTAAGCTCATGGCCTCTCCTGCTCAGGTATTCATGGAAATAGAATTTTTTTTTTTTTTAAATTCCGGTTGCTCTTGTTTCCCCCAACTTATACTATTACCTTCTTCAATTATTTAGTTTTGATTGAATAGGAAATCTAGTTTTCCTGGTATTTGTATTTTAAAAAATTATGTGCAAAGTTTCAATTTTTACTGGAAAATAATTTTCCGCATGTGGTTGATATTGAACTGTTTTCTCTCTTAGTATCAAATTGGTGGTTCTGTTTTGCATATTTTATATGTTTCGTTGTATTTCATGTGTTTTTTTAATGGATTGTTTTCTTTTATTAGTGTGGTGTATAATTTTGACACAAGTTTTACTTTTCATGACATTTGGAGCTTCTTGTTTTGTTTAATTTAGCTGGAGAGGTCAGCTTCCTACAATGAACACAGGCCAAGGAGACCTCCCCCAGATTTACCATCATTATTGCTCCATGGTAGAATAGTTTACATTGGGATGCCAGTAAGTTTTCAATTATTCTATGGTTTAATTCATGTAATTAGGTGCTCATTTTGCTATTTGGCACCTGATTTTCTAGATAACTTACATCTTACTGGACAAGATATAATTCGTGGGTTCCTTTTGGGGAGTAGCAGTTCCAGTGGCAAAAAAATTGCTTTTGTTTTGATAATTCTTATTTTCTTATTGTGATTCTCAGAATTCCATTTTTCTTTTGGAAACCATTTAATATGGACCACTGAATGTCAATATCTTTTCAGTTGGTACCTGCTGTCACAGAGCTTGTAATTGCAGAGTTGATGTACCTACAATATATGGACCCTAACGAGCCAATTTATCTTTACATCAACTCTACTGGAACTGCTCGTGCTGATGGAGAGACAGTGAGTTTCTGAGTTTTCCATGTCTCATATGCCAATGAAGCTTAACACTTTACTTAATACCCTGTACAGTGCCATTTCTATACTTCTACCATGATGTTTAGGTTTATGCTGAGTTTGTCTTTTTTAGTTGTGCTACGTATATCACCCTTTAAAACGTATTTCTGGAATTCTCCATATGTAATACTAATATTTAATAAATTGATAAATAGCAAGGTGCCTAGTTTGAGAATGAAGGAGGCATTTGATTTTAGCCATTTGTGCTGCATTGGACACATTCTTTATTTATTTATTTATTTATTTATTATTATTATTATTATTATTATTATTATAATTTATAAGTTCAGATATACCATGCATATACTTGTATCTTTTGCTGCAGTCTTGATTAGACTGTTAGTTTTCAATAGAGAAGCTCATGCTTTTATTTCATCAATAAAGGTTGCTATGGAAACTGATGGTTTTGCAATTTATGACGCTTTGATGCTACTGAAAAATCAGGTGAGTTTCTTATGCATTATGCAAGTACTCTAAAGTATAATATGTGATGCACTTTTAGTTTACTTTCCTATTTTATGATTTTTATCAAACTACAGTTCAGCTGCTACAGTTTTACTTATGTGATGTCATGGGTTTATTCGAGTTAGAGTTAGTTTTTCTATTTTTCAAACTACCATTGAGCTGTGGCAGTTTTACTTTTGTGATGGCATGGGTTTAGTTGAGCTATGCTCTTATGTTATATGGTGACTTTGTTGCAAACTATACGGTTATACCTTACTAATTAACACATGCTAACTTTTGCTTACACAAAGGTTTACCCAAATTCCTGACTGGTTGTTGTGCCAATCATGTTACTGACAAAATTTTGAAGATAGTTGTCAATTGTCATTATTTAGTTTATAAACTTCTGTTTCATAACACTGCTGTTTATTGTAATTTTAATATTTGCAATGTATCATTATCTATCAATTTAAGACATTCAACATCATGCTTTTCGATGTTTTACTGCCTGTGATATGCAGATATACACTATTGCAATTGGGGCAGCCGTAGGTCAGGCATGCCTCTTGCTTGCTGCAGGGACTAAAGGGAAAAGGTTTATGTTGCCAAATGCAAAAGGTATATTGTTTATATGAAATTATGGCTCCATATTTTCCATTGCCAATGATTTGAGGTATTTCTATAATGAGTTGAATTTTTGTTCCAGCTTTGATTCAACAGCCTCGTGTACCGTCGTCTGGGTTGATGCAAGCCAGTGATGTTTCTATCTGGGCTAAGGAGGTTAGTGGTGAACTCCCATGTTTGCATACCCACCTGAGTTGCTTCATTTTGTATTAATGGTATTAATGGTATCTAATGAGTTTTTTTTCTTGGAAGTCTGGTGGTCTATTTTACCTGGACTCCTGTTAGATATGGTTAAGGGGTTAAGTGCCTAACATGGGGATGCCCAATCTCTAGACTCTAGTAATTTTAGTGTATCTTGAGGGATGTGTGCGATGTGCCTCCATGTTTGAGGATCCAGCTCCAACACAGATATGTTAGGTTAAAAAGAAGAATTTGGGCAACTTGTGTAATGGTACAAATCTTATAATCATAAACCAAAGTGAAAAATAAGCAAATAAAGTGTCAAAATATATGCCTGTTGCATTCAAAGAACAACCATGATATAAATTAGGCAGGAAAGGGAAGTACTCAAATAATCATTCGAGTTGCAGAATTCAAGGAATCATAGAATAAGGGATTGACTGATTATGTAAATCCTTGCTTATTTTATGGAGCCTATAATTAGGGATTGACTAAGTATGTAATCAGTAATTGATGCTTTTACCTTATTTTACATATGGTAAGATTATAAATAGGGGTCACCTCTTACAAGATAGGGCATCCGGTAGAATTTGAACAATTGGCTCTAAGTAGCTGTGGGCAAGAATTTATTCTTGTTGGAGGGATATTCTTAGGATTTCCTTGTTTTTCTTTCCTTTGGTTTACTTTATAATATCATAATCTCCTAGATTTCTTAGTTCAAATTCATCTTGTCTCTTTAATCTTATCGATTGGTCCGACTTGCCGACCAACATGACACAACTGGACTCAAGAATTCAAGCATTAAAGAAGAGTCAGGGAACACCGAACACGACACACTAAATTGTGTCAAGGATTCACCAAGTTGGAGGAATCCATGGCTAAACTAACCAAGGTGGTTACCTTGTGGCTGCATAATAATGGGCATGGCGTATCTAGTCTTGTTACGGAGGCTGGCTCCAAGATTGAGTCCTCGATAGAAAAATCCACCACCACCAAACCACCTCTCTACCCCACCACCACAAGTGGCCCCCAAGCTCCAACTCACTACCATGAGGATTGGTTGAAGTTCCTAACTTCAATGGGATTGATCTGAGTGACTGGCTTGCTCAAGAAGAGCATTCTTTTGCTATCCAGAAAACATGTGAAGAATTGAAGGGCACAACAACCTTTGTTAGTAAGGAAGGACCAACATACCATGTGTCGCAACAAGCCAACAATAAACCCCAACACTGAACTTTAAAGTGGAACTCATGGACAAATTCAATAGTGATCTCTCCACCCCTCTTGTTGAACAACAGATTGTTCTTCATCAAGTCGGCACTATGGATGAATTTGCTAATCAATACCAATCACAAGTCTATGTCATCCATTCACCACCAAGGCTCTTTCCAACCTTTTTGCCAAGCTACTCTGGTTCAATCTAGATCACGCTCAACATCGTAGGGCCAAGACAGCCCAAGCCAAAAGGTGTGACTTAGAGTTTGCTAAGGGTAATAATGTCATGCTTAAGCTCCAGTCTCATTGCCACTGTACAGTCCAACATCGTATCAATGCAATGCTAGCTCCTTGGTATTATGGGCCTTTTAGAATTTTGCAAAAATTAAGTCCAATCGCCTACAAACGCGCGTTGCCACCCACTTTCAGAGTACATGTTTTTCATGGGTCACAACTCGCGCGTGCTACACGACACCATGTTTTGCACTCTAGCCTTGAGGACAAGGCTGCTTCATTAGCGGTTGGTAATGATACAAATCAGGCAGGGAAGGAAAGTAATCAAATAATCATTCTAGTTGAAGAATTCAAGGAAGCATAGAATAAGGGATTGATTGATTATGTAAATCCTTGCTTATTTTATGGAGCATATAATTAGGAATTGACTAAGTATGTAATCAATAATTGATGCTCCTACCTTATTTTACATACGGTAATAGATTATAAATAGGGACCATCTCTTAGGAGAGAGGGCATCCAGGAGAATTGGAACAATTAGCTCTAAGTAGTTGTGGGCAAGAATTTATTCTTGTTGGAGGGATATTCTTAGAATTTCCTTGTTTTTCTTTCCTTTGGTTTACTATATAATATCATAATCTCCTAGATTTCTTGGTTCAGATTCATCCTGTCTCTTTACTCTTATCAAGCCATCTTTGGAATTTAAGTAAATGTAGTTGCACTCATAATGTTATACTCTTCCAGTCTTCCCCAGGCTCTGACTAATTATACTTCTTCCAGGTTATACTACAAAGAGATACCCTTACTAAACTTTTGGCCAAGCACACAGGAAATGTAAGTATGCATTTCTGATGATTTAAGAAGTATTGATTTATTTTCAATCAATTTATAAAAACCGAGGTGACAAATACTGATGTCAATCTATATGCTTCAGACAGTAGAGATGGTGGCTAAATCTATGAAAAGACAATATTATATGGATGCTGAAGCAGCAATAGAATTTGGGGTCATTGACAAGGTAAGTTGCTCTGCTGTGTCATGTTAAATTATCCTATTTATAAGCTCTCTAAAAGTTAACCTTTGGCAAAGCTATTTGGAATAGTATTACTTATTCCTGCATTGCTTTCTAGTGAGAGATGTATAACACTATAACCAGAAGCCGGCTTTATATATTGAGGAGTTGGTGGATTGTTTGAGATCATTTATTAAGATATTTCATTGTATTCCTGCACTGCCTTAGAACTTAACTTCTATTAATAAACACTGTACTTATTTTTTTTTTTTTCAAAGGGAATTTATAAACTGATGTCCGTTTTTGCTTCAGGTGTATTGGGGTAGTCAGGAGCAAATGGGGGGAAAAGTTGCTTCACCAGAAGAGTGGGACAAGAGTGCAGGAATTAAACCCGTTGATCCTTTCTAAGTGATTCCAAGAAATTGTTCAATGGTAATTGCCTGTTTTTTTCTCGTTCCTTTTAGCTATTGCAAATGTGTACTTGCATGGCATTATCAATA
Source organism: Ipomoea triloba (assembly GCF_003576645.1). Taxonomy (NCBI): domain Eukaryota; kingdom Viridiplantae; phylum Streptophyta; class Magnoliopsida; order Solanales; family Convolvulaceae; genus Ipomoea; species Ipomoea triloba. Next base: position 11,109,221 of record NC_044930.1, read on the forward strand.
TGGATCCAAAAGATTGCGTCTTTGGTCACATCCTTTTTGTGTCTTACATGCTGCTTTGGATGATATGGAATCTAGCTTCCGTAGGTTTGTTGGCTGCTGAAGATGCTTGTGTTTCTGCATCAATGGGTTTAGGGTTTTTGAGAACCAGATGTGATAAGCAAGATTGTAGAATTCAAAGATTGATTTTGATCACGCCACCACGGGGAATGCTCTTATACAAAGCTAGTATAGGATAACGAAAATAGCCAATCATCAACAGCCTGGGAGTTAAGATATTTTGTGTACAATGAATTTGATGTCTAACTACAGCTGTTGTTAGGCAGTGTACTGAGTAATCCTGCTGCCTTCTCATTTTAAGTTTCTGAATGTGTTTTATTAAGCTCAATCTGTTTCATCTCATTCACTCCATTTTCTTTTTAATAAAATATGCGTTTGTTAAGTCTGCAACTTATTGTGCCAAATACGTGTTTTTCCAGGAAGGCTTTTAGAATTAGTTTAATCAATGCTATAATGTAGTATCTCTTCATATATACTTTTTTAACTTATTGAAGCACAAAGAGGAGTTTGAACTTGTGATCTCTTATTTGGAAGAGTCACAGTTATGTCGTTTGCCACTGGGTTTTTAGCATTTGCGTATGATTTAGGGTGTGTTTGATTGACAGGTTTAGCTATCAAGGGTATCAAAGTCATTGTTATTGTTTGGTTGACAGGTTTTTAGAACACTATTATGGGTTTTGATTATTCCTTAATTGCAAAACTTATTCTCTAATAAAACAAGGGTTTCATCCCCTTCCTTCTTAATTGCTTCCTCGACTATTAATAATTATTCTCATTCCATCCTATTACCAAACATGCAAAAGATTTTTACTAAAACTCATTACTATTACCAAGTATTTCATACTCATTCTAATTCCGATTTCCATGTGCGACTACTCTTCAAAAAATTCAATATTGTATACATTGATTATGAAAAACTTAGGGTGTGTTTGGAAATCGGGAAAATGATTTTTGGAAATTGTTTTCCGGGTTTTAGGTGTTTGGGAAGGCCAAGGAAAATATGGTCAAAGAAAACAATCCAATAGTCAATGGAAAATGAGGGTCATTTGGAGGAAAATGACTTCTCCTTTTTTTTGGGGAAGTCATTTTCCAAGTCCTCTGTTGCTCTCCTCTCAGCTGTTGCCCATTTCTCTCCTCTCCGCCTCTTCTCTTGCCTTTGGCTTCCAACACTCATTTTCTTCTTTCTCTTGCCATTGTCATCTTCCTATCATCAACCTAAGCTATGTTTCTTCCTCTTCTTCTGAGCAAAATAGACTGATTTCACTGATTGAATCACTGATTGAAGAAATAGATTTCCGAAACCAGTCCGTGACTGGTTTCGGAAACCAATCCTACGAACTAGTTTCCTCAAATTTATTTTTTTTTATTATGTATTTTTTATTATTTTTTTGAGATATTATGATTTTTTTGTTATAAATGAATGATTTGTAACATTATTGTGGTGATTTTTTCAATTGTAATACTTTGGTTAGTTGTTTTGATATTTTATTAATTATTTGTTGATTATATTGAAAATTGTTATTATAAATGTTGTATTTAAACAAATTAACTAAAATATTTAATTATACAATTTTGTTCATTTTCCGGCCTATTTTCTGAAAAATGAACCAAACACACAAACATAGTTTTTTGCTCTGCAGCCAAACACAAGAAAGGAAAATGATTTTTGGAAAATGATTCATTTTCCAGAAATCATTTTCCTGCTTTCCAAACACACCCTTAATGCCATCCACAAATGCAACTACTCTTCAAATCTTTTACACAAGACAATTGGTTATACAAACTCTTTTATATGAATGAAGAAAATACTTTTTAGACGGTAAACATGATTATGTTCTTTTACATGCTTTGATGACTCTTCAAATCTTTTACACAAAACAATTGGTTATACAAACTCTTTTATATGAATGAAGAAAATACTTTTTAGACGGTGAACATGATTATGTTCTTTTACATGCTTTGTCATCATTCATTCGATTATTTATATTGTAAGCAGTTGAATGTATTAGATCAATATATCTTACTTGAAGCATTTAAAAAAAAATCAAACAAAATAACTAAATCTTCAATTGCACCAGACACGTCAAAGGCGAACGAACAAAAAAAAAAAAAAAAAACCAAAACGACACTGCAACATGGTCTATGGTAAAATTTGCCCCCTCTATACTCCTATTAGTTTAGATTTAAACTACATGTAAAAACCAAATAAGACTTTCTTTTTTAGTACTGTTGACTCTGTTACAATGTAGTATCCGTTCATAACTACTTTCTCAACCAAATGAAGCACAAAGAGGCTCGAACCCACCCTCTCCCATGTGGGAGTGCAACAGGGTGCCACTAGACCACAAGGTCTTTGACAAATAAAACTTTTAATTGGCTTATAATGATTAATGAGTTAACAAAAAAGGGGTGTAGAATTAAACAAAATGGAGAGAATTTCGCATATATCTATTTTCAAAATTTTTAAAAGAGATACACAGTATTATTCAAGGAGACCCTCAAATAATTTAATACATAGCAACTCTCTTATGCAGTGGGGGTAATAGACAAATATATAGCAACACTGTGATTTGGATGTTATCAAAGTATCAAATTCCACTACTACACCATTGAGAGTTGAAGAATCAAGGACAATTTTCTTGTGAAAAGAATATATAAAAATATACAAAAATAAAAGCTTAATTGGCAATGGAATTTCAAGTTGACTAAAAAAGTATGAATGTATGATATTCTTGTACCAACAAAGCAAAAATAATGTATGATATTCACTAATCCCACAGGGCACAGGCTGAGTACCTTTGCAGCAAGAAATTCAAGTTTGGCTTAATCTTTTTCTTTTCAACAGACAGCTGTTTGTGCATTATTAGCAATAAAGAAACTGAAGATTTCACTGTTCAAGAGAATTAATATGTCTTCTTTCTGGAATCATCCATTCAAGCACCACGGCATCAAATATGAAAAAATAATGGAGCTGCACTAGGAAAAGAAATATCCATCAGATTCTTATAAGCAATAAACCCTACTCAAGATCTCACAGATAGTGTGGGAAAATGAGCTGTCTACCTCCAGAATGTGTCAGCAAATGAAAAGCTGAAACTCGGGAGCTTCAATTCCCACATTTAAGTAGTTAACATCAACTACAGCCTGCCCAAAATCATCTAATAGACAGCAAAAACCTTAGGAAGGCAAAGCTTTGACAGTGAGGTGAATGAAAGGCTACTTTACAGAGAAGACACAAACCTTCATAAAGGGTCCTCACAAAATTGACGTACTCTGGTATGAGGTCCCGATATATGACACCATCCGGATGTGCATCCAAGACTACAAGGACTCCTATCAATTTTAGTACAAGCAAAGATTATATTTGGATATTGTACACAAATAAACCAGTCAATCTGGTAAATGGACATGTTCACACTTTCAGAAGCAGGAGTCAGGATAAATTTGCAGGCAGTAACATACTAGTATAAATAAGTTGCAAACGTTTCAGGACAGGAATTCATCAATATTCAATTTGTAGCTAAGAAAATCTTCAGGTAACATAACAATGGAATGAAGATCAACAAATTCAGAACAAGATCCTTTTTTTTCATGATACAGAGATACCTGGTGCCAACCATTCCTTTGTGGATTCACTTGGTAAAGGAGCTAGCCATAATATGTTCCGTAAATTGATTGAATCATCATATGTCACATTAGACCCTGATGAAAATTAGTAAATAATAACTATAGATACCCCGCATATATGCACACAAATATGTTCAGGATGTAAAAGAAACCCCAAAGAACTCAAACGATGCAGTTATATACTTACCTATTTGACAGTAGCCCATATTGACTGGGAATACTTTCTCATCATATGCCAGGTATTCTTTAGCATGAAACCTGAATAATTTAATGCATGAGTTGATGAGCATACCAAAGAAAGATTGGACGAACTGAAGATAAAACAGATTTCAAGTCCAATCTATCAGCAGAGAAATCATTAAACATACTGATTTCCTTCAGAGCAAGAAGTGTGGTTCCTGATTTTTTTTTTCTACATAATTGAATACATTATTAGTTTATTACATATCAGTTTAATAGTTCTTTCTTTGTCATAGCTATGAGTACAAATTAAAGAAAAAAAGGTTGTGTATCTGTATAGGTTCTGTGTTGTTACACTTGTGAGGAAATATTAACAAGAATGGCAGGAAGTGTGGTGCCTATTCTAAATAATAAAGAGAAGCAAAAGCAGAGACTAGTTTGGTAGAGGGGATTAGAGTAGAAAGGTTCTGGGAAAAAGGGTATCGCAGTATCTGAGCTCAAAGGACAGTGGAAATGAAAGTATGTTAGCACTTCGCATTGACAACAATCAGAGTCAAACAATGGAAAGTGGTCTCCTTTCTTCCATTTCTTTCACCTAACACCAACTAAAGACTCCATTTGACCTCCCTAATCTTGTCATTCCAGTAAATAGATGGTGAATAAAAAAGAGGAACCATAATAAAATGAAAGAGAAGTACATGAACATTGTCTATGGCACTATAAATCCATCAGTATCATTATCAGATCTTTATTTCAAATTAAATATAATATAGAAGCAATGAGAGACCTGCAACTTACAGAATACCAAGCCTTCGAGAGTCTGTGGCAAGAAAGAGATGACCATGAAAGAGGTCATATCGATTCAATGACACATTCAGTCCTACCTCAGGGCCTCGACTGACAATCATCTCAAACAAAAATTTTAGGTATGAATTTATCTCCTAATAAAAAAAATGATTAAATACACATCAACATGCAGATTAAGGGAATGGTATGGCCACAAAGAATTTATAGCAGCAGTGTCAGACTTCTGACCTCATTTATGAAATGTCTCCCATAAGGAGTTCTAGTCAGCTCACACCGATTTTTCTTTGACCCTTCGACATCAGGAACCTGTTATTGTAAAAGCATTACATTTTACACATCAAAGTCTAGAAGCTGCAACTAGCTAGTGTGGACCAAAATGAGGTGTCAAATAGATTTCCTTCTTTATAGTAGTAATCTCAACTGTTTCATAGTTTCATTAGCATTCACAATTCATAGAACCATAAAGATATCAACATAATACTTTTCCCTTTTTGATTAAAAGGGTACATTTCCATCAGAAAGTGGCACTCCTCCAGTAACTGTAATATTGCTAAGAGAAAATTTCACTTTTGATCCTTTATACATGACTCACATTTGGTCCTTTTAACTATTAAAATTTTCTAATTAGGTGCAGGACTATGTAATTAGGTGCTCAATCCGAAAAGAGCAATGCATTTGCTTCCTGAAGGAGCATTTCCAGAAAGGAGCACAGTATTTGCTTCTTCCGAAAGGAGCACTGCATTTACTTATTCCGGAAGGAGCACTTCCTACCATAGTTGCTTGCATGACCAAATGTGACACAAATTATATAGTTATGCACCTAATTATAAATTTATAATAGTCAAGAACCTGATTCATGTATAATAGTCAAGTACCAAAACTGAAATTTATTCTATTGCTAATTAAAGAGAACACTTATATGAGTGGTTTTCTTCTCGTTATAACAGTGAACTCACAGGGATAACCGTAGGATCGAGTGCCCAATGAATAGACCCGGGATCACCACCAGAGTCAACGGCAAGGCGTGCGAGCTCCATCACCGGCTCCGGTGGCCACCAAACAAGCTCATTCTCCTCTTGCCTACCCTCGGAACCACTCAATTCCAAACCCAGCGCGCTCCAAGCTTGCGAGGATTCGTATCTGGGAACGAAAGGAACGAGGAATTTTAAGCAGGCGCGGAGTTCCTGAGCCTCCCGGGCATCAATAGCGGAGGCCTGCTGTTTTGTTCCCAATAGCGCCAGCAAGTCAGATGGTGTAGCCTTGGGGACAGCCGATTCCGGCGACGGCAATAAAGAAGAAAAACGACGGAGATTGAGCTTCCGAATGGAGAAGTTAGGAAAGAATGCGGTGTCGGAGGTGGAGCGGGAAGCTAGTGCTAAAGAGAGGGAGAAGAAGAAGGCGAATTTGATTGGCGATGATGTATTGAAGCCCATTTCGTCGCAAATTCTCCCTCTCAGTTGTCAATTGCATATCTTAGACCGGAGACTGTCGGTCCCGTAAGTGCTTAGAAACCGTAGAGCCGATTGATTCCGTAAGGGCGACCGCCATGGTTATCATCTCTGATCTCTTCTAGTGTGAGCTCCATGAAAACATACAAATAGAAAAGGAAAAAGGGTAAAATCGCCCTCCGAGGGACAGTTTCATGGGTTTTGAGTGAAATGGAACTTTCCATAGAGTAGAATACGAAAATATGACTTTTTAGAAAGTTGATAAAAATAGAAAATTTACGTTTAGGAAATACATTTGGGGATGTCAAATGCATTTTCCAAACGCGAGTCAGCTTTTTTTTTAATTTTTTTTAGAGATATCAACCTCACACGCGTTTGGAAAATGCGTCTGACGTATTTTATACGCCATACGCGTCTGACGAGTTCTGAGTGTTTGACCACCTCGCATTTGTTAAATACGAGAAACACATTTCGCAAATGTGTAGGCGTGACCGGAGTCCGGCAACTCCGGCAAAGGTCACACGCATTTCGCAAATGCGTTTCACGTATAATAAGAGAAATGCATTTGGCAAATGCGAGGTGCTCAAACACTCAGAATTCGTCAGATGCATTTCCCAAACACGTGTGAGGTTGACATTTCTGAAGAAAAAAAAAATAAACTGACTCGCGTTTGGGAAATGTCTTTTAGATCCCCAAATGCATTTCCAAAACGTAGATTTTATACTTTTATCTAACTTTTTGAAAAGTCATATTTTTGTCTCCTACTTTATCGAAAGTTCCATTTCAGTCAAAAAATCCCACTTTCCTTGACTAAAAAGTCATGACCCAAGAGAAACGGAAAATTGACATAAATATGAAGAAATGGAGAGCAATTGACAAAAATATGACGTTTTTCAAAAGTTGACAGAAATATGAAAAATGTGTTTGGGAAATGCGGGTGGGTGTTAGAAACGCATTTCCCAAACGCGTTTGACCTTTTTTTTCTCAGAAATACGCACATCAAACACATTTCAGAAATGCGTTTGATGTAAATGCGTTTGATGTGCGTATTTCTGGAAAAAAAAAAAAAAGTCAAACGCGTTTGGGAAATGCGTTTCTGACACCCACCTGCATTTCCCAAACGCGTTTTTCATATTTCTGCCAACTTTTGAAAAACATCATACTTTTGTCAATTGCTCTCCATTTCTTCATATTTATTATGTCAATTTCCCCCTAGAAACATGCATAGGAAAAAGACTAAGGATTATAAAATGTTGAGATTAGATACTTTGTGTTTTCAAAAAAAAAAAAAAAAAAGATACTTTGCACTTATATAAAAACTAAGATATGACGATTGTTAAATTGTGTCACTCACGATTTATTTTTGCAGTGGTTCTAGAGATGAAATCCATTAATTTAAGTTAAATTAATTTATTTCATTCTGATTCTTTGTCAGCGAAAGTCATAAGACAGAATTTACTTATACCGGAAAGGATTGTAGGGTTTCACTCGCTATCTAAAAGAATAAGAAAAAAAAAAAACTGCCTGTAATTCGTCAAATATGCGACAACATGGTTGGAATGTCAGTGTGTGCTGAATGTGTATTAGAAGCTTTGCGATTCTAGAAATTAATTTTATGCTTTTCCTTTACACTAAACTTTATCCCATCACACTGTTTATTTATCTGTAAATTTGTTTCAAAAGCATGAAACATTGTTTCCTAATTTGGTCACGCTTTCCTAATGAAATTAGGAATCCTACTCTGCTAGGATACAAATTAAACGCCAAAACTCCAGATTTCTACTGTTTCCTATTCCTAGTGTGTTTATATATTACCTTGTCTTTAAAAGGCACGTAAGACTCCACCATTGTTTGCATTATATTCTTGTTTCTAATTGCAAACAGTATGGATGAACAGGGAGGAGGTAGAAGAAAGAGGAGAGCTTACAACACCAAAATCACTCATATTGTTCCATCTATTCATTCCTTGCCTCGCGAGTTAGTTGTCCATGTTCTTGGAAGGGTAGCTTCTCATTCATTACGTGATCTTTTAAATGCCAAATTAAGGTACACATACATGACTGGGAATTTTGTTTTCTTGAATTGCAATAATTTGATGGGTTTTTATTATTTTATCCTTTCAAAGGGATAGGATGATGTGATTGATAATTTGATATTGACCAAAACCCATTAATGATTTGGTTAAAAAAAAAAAAAAAAGAATGAATTGCATATTGCCTTGATTTTTTTTGCATGGTTGCACTAGTTAACCCCATTCTCAAGCCTCTTCTATTTAAGTTTTTACATCGTATAGTAATTTGATAATTTTGGTGTTATGTTACTTCTATAATAGCTATATCTTACAGGTGCAAATCTTTGTTGTTTTACAGCTGTAGGGAATGGAATGAATTGGGTGATGATAACTTGGTATATAAACATGCATCACTTGCCAAGATCTCAATCTTTAGGTGGAAACGAGAAACTCCAGAAAATAAAAGGAGAAGATCTTTGTTCTTGCAGAAGTGTGTCGATGCTGGAAATTTAGAAGCATTATATAGGAGAGGAGTGGTACACATACTATCCCTACTTTATCATACATACCTTATCCACATCAATACTTTTGTACTGAATATGACCATTCATGATAGTTTTTATTAGTAGCAATTTCAAATTTAGTCATAAACTATTGTTTTTGCTATTTAACATCCAGATTATTATTTTTGGGCACTTTTAGTTCTTCTTATGACTTTTTCTATTTTTAGAAAGGGTATTTTTGTCATTTCATATTTTTCTTCTGTTATTTTTCTGATTTCAACCGGTCTAATTAGTTTAGGACTTTAGGTAACCTCTGATTTTTTTAGTAACCATCCCATATTTTTCAATTGGTTTCAACATGTTTGCAGGTTGATTATTTGCAAAGAAAGGAACAAGGATATGCACTTGGGTGCTTGAAGAAGGCAGCAAATGCAGGGCATGTAGCATCCAAGTATGCAGTTTGCATAATTTCAATATATTTGGGGGGAGAACATAAGAAAGATGGAATCAGTGTGTTGGGTAGAATGAAGAAGTCAAAGCAAAGTAGAAAGGAAGTAAGACAAGCTCGTTGGAAACTACTAGACATCATCAAGATGATGTGGTTGCGTAATTTTCTGGGTGTAGCACCAAAACCTGTTTGTTGCACTAAACATCGTCTTTGTAAGAAGAACAGTTGGGGTCCCATTGACAGTGATGATGAAGATTCAGGCATAGAGTGTGAATCTTGTAAATGTGACTTAGAAATTTCTTACTTTAATAGTAGTTGGCCAAAAGTATGTACTCCGTAACTTTTAGTAAGGTTCAAACTAATAATCAAGATTCTGGCCACTTAAACAAGGCTTCAAGGTTTTATATATGGGTTGAATTTAGTGATGTGATATATATTTATATTCATTTTTTGGTTATTATTTCTTTGATGCTTATTAGTAATTTAGTATACATACACTGATATATAAATATTTACTCTCAGGAATCTCAACTGAGAGAAGATTGGTCTGATTTCTCATATTGTGTTGACTGTGTAGCTTAAAAACATTACAGTAAAAATGGTGTGCTACTATGAGCATTGTATATGAACGTTGCAATGCCATGAAATGCACATATTTTTAGAATCTATCAACCACAACAAAAATTACAAACTTTTTCCTCCAATCTTAACTAGTTCCTTGATGAAGTCCATTGAAATATTTGTCTACAAATGAGTTGGGAATGGTAGTGGTTACAACTTACAACACCCATGTTGGGGGTGTAAGTTTTCCCATTTATTATGTTGATTAGTATTTTGTACGCGCGATGCGCGAAAATTCATGCCCAATATTAAAACATTAATAAATACAAATAAATAATTAAAATTTATAATTCGAATTATATATACACAAATAATATATGTATTCTATACACACATATATGATTTACCATTAATAGAAATTTAATTAAAATATAATCAACCATTAAATTAATTATATAATGATTTTAATAAAATGATAATTAAAGAATAGGAAAAAGATATGATAGATATATGTGTATGGTAATAATGATGGAGTTAAAATTAACAGTGTTATAACGGTGTAAGGGTAGTTTTGTATAACAAGAATGTAGTAGGGACAATTTTGTCTAATAACATTGAAGTGTACAACATTTAAAGCAAAATGTATACATTTATTAGCATACAGAAGGTGGGACATAAATCAAGGATATAACCTTGATTGAGACTTATTATGTTTTTAGATGACCGGATAAATTGGATATGAGATCCATTACCATACAACTCAATCCCGGTCAACAAAAATCACACGCAGATGCAGTAATGGATCGTTTTTGTATTCCTTTATGATTGTTTTGAGTCTCTTATAAAATATGTTAGATATGTTTTGAGTTTAGAATATTAATTAAAATGATTTATGTACAAAATATTTTATATTATTTATTTATTTTATAAAAGGGTAAACTATTTGCAAATATATAATTATACGAAGTATTAAAAAATGATTGAATTTAAAGTCACAAAATCGCCAAAGACCTTATGGTCAAGCGGCATAGCTGTGGCTCTCTCAATCCCCAGTGGTACGATACTACATTGTAATAGAGTTAATAGTATTCACAAAATCTAAATTGATTTTTTTTTTTTTTACTCTCTATTTTTCCTTCATTGAGGGTTGAGACAAAAAATCTTCTAAGATATTAGTCTAATGGTAAGAAGTATTATTTAAGTCTTATTTCCAACCACAGATATAATAAAATTTGATTCATATCACAAACACGGAAAGAATAGATTATATAATTTTGGAAAAAGTGTCAAATAGGCCACTGAACTTATCATTTTTGTGCAATTAGGCCATTGAACTTAAAAGGTGTGCAATTCAACCATCAAACAAGTAAAATTTGTGCAATTGGACCATTTTTATAAAAATTTTCTAGTAAAATCCAATTATATTACTAACATATATGTATTAAGAGTGACATTTTCTTCTATCATACTAGTTGTGAGTCAATATTGAAATGTTTTTAACTCAAATTGAATTAAAAAATTTTGTAAAAATGGTCCAATTGCACAAATTTTGCTTGTTTGATGGTTAAATTGCACACTTTTTAAGTTCAATGGCCCAATTGCACAAAAGCGATAAGTTCAGTGGCCTATTTGACACTTTTTCCTATAATTTTTTATAGGAAGTTTTTTTTTTTTTTTTTTTTTTTTTTGTCTTTTAGGCTGCGTGTGACATCGGGTTGTTATGCCGTGGACCCAGGTCCACCTTGCAAGGTGGACCTGGGTTTATATTCACATACACTATACTCTACATTCACATACACTATACTCCACATTCACATATTACAGGATTATATGATATTCTACATTCAAACTTTGTAAACTCCACATTCACACATTACAAGATTATATATTTAGTAACTATATTACCACTGTTATGCATTCACACATTCAAAACTCTATATTCACATGTCCTGTACTCTATATTCACAACTTAAGAACTCCACATTCACACATTACATGGCTACAAGTTGCTAGAACTTCTTAACTCTATTACAGATTCACACATGCATAACTCTACATTCACGATTTCTATACTCTACATTCACACATTTCTGGGCAACTCTACATTTACACAATCATAAGTCTACATTCACGATTTCTATACTCTACATTCACACATTGAAATCTCTACATTCACACATTTTTGGACAACTCTAATTCAACAATGTGTTTATTAATTTAATAAAAAAAAAAAAAAAATAGACAAAACGACGTAGGTGTGCTTCATAGTCCACTTCTCTAGTTCTCTTGCCACGTATTCAGCGGGACCCGCCTTGATATTTAGCTCATTATCCATTTGGTAAGGGAAAAATGCGCCTAAAGCAGCCCCGCGCACTTTAGCAACAAACCTAGCCGACTGTTTAACCGTTCTTCACTTGAAATGTCACACTGCGCCGTTATTTCTGGAAAAATCCGTTGGATCAGTTCTCTTTCGCATCGTACATCTAAGTGTGGAGATTGGAGAAGCCGAAAGCTTTCAGCTAATTGAGAATGGTTTCTGGCAGATGGATAGAGAGTGGAGTGGATCTGTGGAAGGACAAGGCCCGATCGCTGCAGTTTCGCCTCCGAGACCGTCTCAGAGTCGCCGTCGATCACCACCGTCGCCGCCCCAAGTTATCAGACGGTTACTTCGCCTCCACTGTGCAGAGATGGGCCCAGCGCTTTAGCGATTTCCGTCAGGAGTCTCTGCCTTCGTCTTCCAAGTTCTACCGCAAAAGAGGTCTATCTCTGCCCCTCTAATTTGTCGAATATGCATCAACATGCTTGGAATCTCAGTATTTGCTGAATATGTATTAGGGCCCTGTGATTCTACAAATGTCGGTTCTGATCCTGATGCCTTTCTTTTACTCTATATCGGATCACGCTGTCTATTTAGCTACAAATTTGTTTCAAAAGCATTTACTTTCTATTAACTGCTCCCAATGGAACTAGGGAATGTAGTAAGCTAGTTTGATCGGTATTATTGCTTTTCATTATGGCTTTTGGGAGTTGGATTAAATTCATTGTCCATATTAAATATTAATACTAAGATGATCACTTTAATTTTCTTATTTTTGAATAAATTTAGTAGTCTATTCATACAAACTTGAAAAATAAGAAAGTATAGTTGCAACTTGCCAACTCAGGAAAATGAAATGCCAAAATAATCTTGACAAGAATTAATAGTAATATACAAGGAAGCTGAGTTGAGAGAAGAATCAGAAGATTAATCTGTTTTGCATGTATGGTTAAGGTGAATTGTTACGTGGGCCTCCTGATGAAAACTATATCAATGTAGAACACTTTTGGTGCCATGGTTTCCAAGCTTTTAATTATGCCTTGTATAATAAACAATATTTAAACTAGATGGAAATATGGAATCAGTTAGCGAATTTGCATGTATGGCTAAGGTGAATTGTTACTGTTGTGGCCTGTGGGCCTCTTGATGACAACTATATTCAATGTAGAACACTTTTGGTGCCATGGTTTCCAAGCTTTTACTTATGCCTTGTATAATAAACAATATTTAAACTACATGGAATCTGTTAGTGAATTTGATAAACATATTCTGAAAGAGTTTAGTGCAATTATGTCTTGCTATTTGCCTTTTAATAGTCAACATTTCTTTTAAACCCAGTTTATAGACTTCTTGTGATCTTGTCTATGTAATTTTAATTCCATTATATGCCTGGTCTTTTCACTTCTGTACTTGTCCTTTCTTCATCATTTTCTTTTGTTAAATGTACAAAATTGGATCTTATGGCTGCAGTTAGCAAGGATGTGGATCCAGAAACTGATTCAGTCCTGACACGTATGCTTCAAGCTGTTGCTGTTCCTCTTCTTGGAAATGTTTGCCATGTATTTATGCATGGCCTTAATCAAGTTCAGGTAAGTTGTAGGCCCATTTGCTTTTAGATAAATGGTAGCGGAATTGTTCGTTAACAGGAGATTAAGTTAGCAATCATTACAGATATATGGTGCTGAGAAATTACATCAAGCTGTGCTCAATCGGCCAGGGGACAAGCCTTTAATTACGGTAAGATTTTGCCATTTAACAACTATAGGGATCAAACGTCTGTGTCCAAAAATTGCACATTCTGTTCTTATTTCAATATTATGCCTCTTGGTGATTCAAAATGGCACTTGAACTAATTTTAGGTCAGCAATCACGTTGCTTCTATGGATGATCCACTGGTCATTGCTGCATTGCTTCCTCCAAGTGTTATTTTTGATGCTCAAACTTTAAGATGGACACTATGTGCAACCGATCGATGCTTCAAAAATCCAGCAACGTCGGCATTCTTCAAATCTGTTAAAGTCCTACCAGTTTCCCGTGGTGATGGAATTTATCAAAAGGTACTTTCAGTGCTCATATGATGGCGTAGGATGTTAACTCTATATTTAGAAAATGTAAAGTTAAAAGTTCTCATATCTGATGTCTTTGAAAGTTTGTGGCTTATAATCTCTGGAGAGGTATTAGTGAATATAGATTTGTAAGCCTTCTATCAACACTGAAACATGTCTTTTCATGGTTTAGTGCTTTTTAGAGTAAATATATTTGATTGATTGTAATTTTTTAGTTTAGATATATTCTATTCTCATATGATGGTGGCTTGAACCTTGTCCAGTTAAGTTTTGTATGTGATATGGTATTATGAGTCTCAATTTCATATTGCCTTATGACTATTTAAGAAGCAAAAAGCTAACTAAATATTTTCTGAACAATTTTGAGATAATATAACCAGATTACCAAATGAAATTATGAGATACGTATTTTGTTTGTCACAAAAATATGCAAACCAACTTGCACTCTTGCTTTTGCTATGCTTTATAAATTAGTAAAATTTGGCATTTCTAACCTATTGAACAATCATGCATTGTACTTGAAGTAGCTTTGTTCTACTTTGTCATCAAATCATTTTATATTCTGGAACTCTCAAGTGTCTCTCAGAGCATCACATGGGCAAAGACACTTCAGAGCTTATTGCTAATTCTATTTCTTTGCTTTGCTTTGCCATAGGGTATGGACATGGCTATTTCAAAACTCAACCGTGGTGGATGGGTTCACATATTCCCAGAAGGTAGTCGTTCTCGAGATGGTGGGAAAACCATGGGTTCTGCAAAAAGAGGCATTGGAAGGTATGATTATTGGACCAAGGGTAAATATTTTGTGAAAGTGGATGCAAATTACAAAAACTTCAAAATTCCTGTTATTGTTAGAAATAATTAATCTAAAGCAGTAAAGCATAGGAGTTCGCATGACCATGAGAAGAATGATTTTGTCTTCGCTATCCATCCCCCTCCCCTAAAAGAACAAACATAAATAAGAGGAATTTGAGCTTGAACCCTTTAGAAGATAGCATCCATCATTGTTATTCAAGTAAGGCTGCTATTTTCTTCCTTGTTAAGTTTGATATGCAAAACAGTCTTGTTATCAGATTTGGTTTGAGACTTGGGTAGTCTGATTATACGAAGGAGTACAGTGGTGACACAAACAAACTGGTTTTAGAGTCCCTTCCTTCTATTTCTATCAGCCACACTTCTGCAGAGTTCAGATTGTGCATGGTTCATTTTCAGTCAACCTTATACTTTTCTTTTATGTATTCAAGAACTAAGAGATCTGCTAATATTTTGATAGGTTGATCCTGGATGCTGACTGTATACCAATAGTTGTCCCATTTGTGCATACTGGCATGCAAGAAATAATGCCTATTGGAGCCAAGTTTCCCAGGATTGGAAAGACGGTACGTCTCTGTGCTCATGTAGCTGCTTAAAGTTGTAAAATACTGACCACTTCACAACAATCCTTCTTTTGCATGAAAAATGGGTATGGGGGGAGATTTAATATTATGGTTTTCTTGATATGTGATTATGAAGGTCTTTCAGGAATGCTGATCCTAGCATCCTAAGGAACCGGGACAAACTGACAAAGTTAGATTTCATTTGTTAAGCATTCTAATTCTGTTTTGTGTGTATGTGCTTGTGCTCTAAAGAGATTTTTTTGTTGGGGAATGGTTTAGGTGGTTGCCCTATTTATCTTGTTTTACTTTATTGGCATCCAACAGTTTTTGTCAATTTAAACTACCAGCTTTTGGATCGTATTCAATTTGAAAACTTTATAGGTGACTGTGCTTGTTGGTGATCCCATTGAATTTGATGACCTTATTGCTGCGGAGGGGGAGCAGAACATATCGAGAGGAAAGCTCTATGATGCCGTGTCTGCAAGAATTGGTGATCGATTAGAGAAGCTAAAAGCACAAGTTGACAGATTAGCAGCTAAGCAATCACAGGAGTATGATGTTCCTGTTACAGAACGAGCTGCTGGGATTCTGCAACAGGTCGACTGGGAATCCTTTGGCATGGAGACGTACACACACCCCGATTCTCATTCCTCAGCACTGAAACGAGAGTGTCCTTTGGAAGCCGAGCCAGCTGAAACCAATGTCCATGTAAATCAGGACTCGTATTTGAGAATGGGCTTCTCCGGTAATGGCAGATTTGCATCACGAATCAAGAATTACATGGACTCAACTGACATAACACTGTTCTCAGCTAGAGGTTTGTTTGCAAGGAACAAGGCAAAATGTGATGCTGTAACCATTCAAGATTTTAGTCCCCTAAGGGCATGGCACAACCTCTTGAGGAGGTCTAACTGTGAACTATACTATTCTCCCTAAAAGACAAATGTTGGCTCGAAGATGTGTGTAAATATATATAGATTTTGGTTTTTATTTTGTCAGAGGGTTTATATAGTTTGCTTGTGAAAGTCGCAGCTTCAACTTGTATGATTGGTGGTGGTATCCGACCTGACTGCTGCTGATACAAGCCTTAAACAAGTTGAAAGAGAATAGGCAAACATGGTGGGAGTTATTGCGCTTTGTATTCTGGGTTGTGTGCAGATAGCTTTTGCATAATGTCGAAAAGAAACCTCAAACAGTCAAACCGGCTTTTTCACAAACATGGGTAATTTTTGGGGACGGGGAGTATTTATCATTTCAAGTTAAAAGTAGAACGCTTTTTTAATTAAAAATATAGCAAATTAATAGTGAAATAGACTATTTTTTAAAAAATTAGAGAAAATTGCCATTTTAGTTGACTGACTATAGGGGTCCTGTTAATTCCAGTTCACAATTTTTAAAATTGTTAATTTCGTACCTTAATTATTCAATTTTTATCAATTTCGATCTCTCCGGTCAAATTATCACCAAATCTCGTCGGAAATTAGTAAACCCTAAAATAATGAGGGTATTTCAGTCATTTTACCCCTATTTCTTCTTCTCTGGCGAATCTTTATATTTTCCGGCGATTCTTCATATTTTCTCGCGATTTAACTTGTCTACTGTTAATTCTGTAATTAGCCTTTTGTTAATTTTTTCCCTCTTTTTACTCCATTGCCTTTTGTTTGTTTTCTTCCAACCCTGAAGCACGGCGTTCCGTGCGTCCTCCATTGCCTTATGTTTGTTTTCATCCCTCTTTTGTTTGCAGCCGCCGCCATGTTATCCGGTGTCTCCTCCGTGCAGCTGCTCGACCGGGAAGTCGTATTCCTGCAAGATGTCGTACGTCGTCAAGTTGTCTCCGATCGCCGGAGCGACTCCCAAGCAAAAGGCTAAGCATCCGGCATGAATAGGTGCGATGCTTTGGCCTTCGGGAGAGACAAAGTTGACGAGGATGAATGATTGGAGTTGGATAGCGTTGAGAAAGTCTTCACTCATTCACGGAGTTTGTTCCAAATTTGTATTGATGGGGGGCAACTTTCAAACCTGCTAATATCTTACAAGATTTGTACTGGCCATTTTGAATTGGTCCGCTGGAGGAGAAGAAGTTCGCCGGTGAAGAAGAAGTTCGCCGGAGAAGAAGAAATAGGGGTAAAATGATTAAAATACGCTTATTATTTTAGGATTTACTAATTTCAGGCGAGATTTGACCTGAGTGACCGAAATCGATAAAAATTGAATAATTAAGGTACGAAATTAACGGTTTTGAAAGTCGTGGACTGAAATTAACAGGACCCTATAGTCAGTGGGCTAAAATGGCAATTTTAAAAAAAAAATATTTTGGCCACTATATATGGGTTACGGAGTAAGTTACTGATTGAACGGTGGATTGTACTTTGGAAGAAAATAAAGACCGCAGGGCATCTTCCTGTTGCAATCTAGGCCTTCTGAAATGTTGAAACTTGTAGCAATTTGCAGCATAAAAGTTGGGAATGAGTGATCGATCTGTCAGCGTACCGTTACGCTAGTCTCATACTCATAATAGTTAACATTAGCACCACCTTCTTTTGCATTTTTTTTACATTTCTTCCCCAAACTTGTCCTGCAACCTCCGCACACTTCCAGTAATTCAACTGAACACAGAGACTAGACCTTTGCTCACGCACAAGGAGTTCAACTGAAAAACTAGACCTATGCTTAGCACAAGGAGCCTCCAACAATATACTTGGGTGTGTCATTTCTTCATTCATAGCTAAAAATGTGGACAAGTGAATATCCTATCCACAAAAGAATTCTGAAATCTTTATAAAATTTAGAAAGGAAAATGCCTATCACCTTTATATTTACCACATGATGTCACAGGATGATTTTCTCGTCCAGAAAACAAAATTTCCGTTGCCGGGAATCGAACCCGGGTCTCCTGGGTGAAAGCCAGATATCCTAACCGCTGGACGACAACGGAATGCTTGTTCGAAATGCAGTAATTATTAATTTACTGACGAGTTTAGTCCATAAAATAAATAGATAAGAAAGTTATAATTACACTTTTTCTTTTTAAAGAGTTTTGAGAACTAATATCAATAGTTTTTATAACTCAAGGGTGATTCATGTATATATAAAAAATTACACATAGAAGTCACGTCAATATAACCTACAATAACAAGTAAGCTATATGTAAAAATATTTTAATTGTATTTTTTTAAGAGTTCGAGGTTTAATATGAAATTTTTTTAAAAGCTTGATGGTGCAGTTAATTTGTGACTTATTTAACAATTTTTTCTATTTGTAATAAAGATTTTAATAAAAACATAAATAATTAGAATGTTTACTTTTTTAAATTTAAAAATATTTAGCAATTTAGAGTTTAGACATTATATTCTTTTATTTAATTTTAAATTGACTTTGAGATAATTGGTATTATTTAACTATTTATTAGTATTTTGGTGTACTACTTTTATTTATTAGTATAATATTTTTAAGAGTAAAATACATTTTTAGTCCTAGACTTATTGTGCCTTGGACACATTGAGTCCGATTTTATTAATTTGACCACATTTTACCCAGACTTTGTTAAAGTTGGACAATGTTAGTCCAAAGTTAGTCTTACCGTTTGTCAGCCGTGTATTTGAGGTGCATTTGCATCCTTTCAAGTCCAGGACTTAATCAGCGTTGTATTGTAAAGGCGTAAAGCTCAGCACCAATGTTCTTCACCATTTGCAAACCCACAATACGAAACAGCGCTCAAAGCAAAGATAAGATCCAATTCTCTTAGGTGTTTCAAAGATTCAATGGAAGGTTCTAAAGGAGAAAGCTCAAACTGTACTTATGGTTCTTCAACTTTTAGGAGGAAGTGCTATTTGTATGGGGAATGCATTTCGATTGAAGTTTGTCGCCTTCTCTGACAAGATCCATCTTGCTTACTTCCATCGTACTAGCTTTCAACGATCAAGGATGGTGTTAAACTTCGTCCTAGGTTTTCAATTTCTTTGATTTAGCTACAAGATTTAGGTCGGGTTTGGTGGTTTTGGTCGGATGGTATGTAAGGGTTTCGTCGTTGGCCTGTTGGTCTCTTTGTGTTTGACTGAGGAGACCAAGTAACAAGATGCCTGATGAATACTTGAAAGGACAAAATTGCCCTTGTACTTCACGGCTCACAAACGGTAAGACTAACTTTGGACTAACATTGTCCAAATGGGTAAAATGTGGTCAAATTAATAAAATCGGACTAAATGTGTCTAAAACACAATACGTCTAAGATCAAAAATGGATTGTACTCTATTTTAAATTATGAAATACTTAATATTTATGCATATTATGAAAACGTATTTGTTTTTATTTTTTTTTATTTTTTAAGAGCCAAATAGAAGAAATAAAGAGGACCGGTACCGTTAAACACGGACAGAGAAAGACAATGATTTCTTTCTTTTTTGTTTTGCCCATTCGAGTGTTCTTTGACGATGACATCATAGGCACCAGACCCTCAGTTTGTCGGTGCTGTTTCGAATGATCGGGTTTCAACGGCAAGCAGCTAGGGACTATAGAATTATCAAGAAAAAAAAAAGAGATAAAGAGGAAAAAAAATCTGAAGTCCCAAAAAAAAAGATCGGCAGACCTGCCAGCGTGCGCAGTCTGTGCAGCGCATGCACAGCTGTGAGTTTTTTTCTTTTTGTTTTTTTTTTTTTAATTTTATTTTCTAATGAAAAAATCACTAATATGAATGTATTGCATTTCCAACACATACAGCCTTCTCCTATCCATCAACATATTATATATTACGTATTTGTGAGTGAGAGAATTCCCTTGAACGGTTATGTTTATATTTGCAGCCATGCATTTCAGTAATCCTTCCTTTTCTCTCACTATTCGAGGTTTTCTCCTTTTCATTGGCCCATATATGCACCTTAATTGGTTTTCAGAAGTAAAACTGTGCATGTTTGAAGTATTGCATTGGGTTGTGTTCATAGGGCCACGGAAGAACACATCCAGGTGGTGATTTGCTCTCATTGGATGGGTTATGGAACACATGCATTCTGAGCAGTTGGCATTGAAGGACTCACAGGTGTTGCACGGGGTGTGCTCGTTGGGTTATGGAAGCCATTGAAGGATTCCCATTTAATTAAAACATTCCTAGCTCGCGTCTCTACCTCGATCTCTTAGCCTAGCCTTGTCAGATAATATAATATAATATAATTGCAAATGCTCCATCCTTTTGATACTTGGCTGCTAAATCGCCTATCCCGTGACAGTGAAGAGACCATCTGACGTTGGAAGGAAATTAAAGGAATGAGGTTGTTTGGAACCAGCACCTGTGGTCTGCGAACAATGTGAGGTATTCTGCTTCTCGATTGTTTCATGACTGGAGAGATAATTTGAATAGAGTAAGCACTCTTGAAACTAATTCTATTTCCCATACACATGCAATGATAAATGATGAAGACGTGTTGTTGGTGTTTGTGGATGCAGCGGTGTTTCCGGACATTGAGCAGGGTTACTTTGGTGTGGTGATCAAGGATATGTATGGGAATTTTGTGGCAGCCAAGAATGGTCCTATTAGGTGCTTAAATGATCCACCCCTGCGCAGACACTTGCGATCAAGGAGGCTCTTTCTTGGGCTAAGGACGGGTATAACGAAAATTAAGGTTTTCTCGGATTGTCAGAATGTCTGTAATCTGATCAATGGTACACTGCCGGATTGTTCTTATACGGGTTGTGTCATAAATGAATGCCGACACTTTGAAGTGGTGTCTTTTTCAGTTCCTTACTCGATCAGCGAATAAGTTACTCACGCATTAGCTCGGACTGCTCGTTCTGAGGCTGGTTCTTCTAGTTGGATTGATTCTATTCCTACTTGTATTGAACACTTCTAAAAACATAATAAGTTTCAATCTAGGTTATATCCTTTGTTTATGCCCGTTTTTTCTATTAATTTTTGTTGTACCTTATGCTATAAAAGTTGTACTACATAATTTTTTGGACAAAAATATCCCTACCGTTATAACTTCTGTTATCTTTTCACATTATAATTACCATACACATGCATATACAATATTTTTTCTTACATTCTTCAATGGTAAGTTTGAATTCATTTAGATTTTAATTAAATATTACCATAGTTATTTTTAGTAATTTATCATTTCTATAATTCTTACTTCAATAATATTAATATGAATTCTACAATTATAAATTTATATATATATATATATATATATATATATATATATATATAGAGGTACACACTATTATGTTAAAAAAATATTAATATTATAAATGAGCAACAACATAATGTATTGTAGTTGATGAATTGAGACAGGATTTTTGGATATCAATCTGTGAAAGTTGTTGAATTGAGATAGTTTTTTTTAGTACTACTGACTCTATTACATTATGTTAATTTCAATATATTCATCATAATGAATTTGAATTTATTGTGTTAATTTCAAATACATCCACAACAAAAATTTTACTCGAATATCTATGAAACTTCGATAGCTCAAAACAAAAATATTATATCTATTTGAAAATGATTTACTAATTGGGTTTAAATATTAGGCACAAGTCTTCGCGCGTAGAAAAAACTAGTATTCTAATACATTTGGTTATTTGGTTTTAAAAAAAAAAAAGTCAGATGCTCATATTTTCAAAAAAAAAAATGTTAGATGCTCAACAATATTTTTCCGGAAATCTTCATATATATATATATATATATATATATATGTTTTCCGGAAATTATTGAGGCCCATTTGTAAATCATTGCGAATTACTGAGAACTCTGCTTGCTAGTGCTAGTGTCTGGCAGCTGCCCTTCTTGTTTCAAAATGCTCTAAAACCATTTAACATTCGCTACTTTCCCACTTTCAACTTCAAACTTGAACGCCTACCGGTAACCCTATTTTTCTCTCCTCTCCTATATGCGCTGAGAGGTAAGACTCTTCAATCTCTTTATATTCTTAAAATTATCAATTTTTTTTTTCTCCAGAAAACTTCATTCTTCTTTACCCTTCAAATTTTGCAGCTTGTTTGATCTAGCCAGATTTGGATTGACGTGCTTCTGAAATGGTACTTTTTAATGTTTTTCTTTTTCCTGGAGCTAGGGTTAATGGGTTTTCGGATTTATTTATTTTACAAAGATCTGTTCTTTAAAGCTCCTGATGGCGATTTTTTTTTTTTTTTTTCCTAATATCAGCTTCCACTCTCTCTCCTCAAAACTGCCCAGGGGCATCCCATGGTAAAGTTTCGTTATTTTTTCCTTTGACTGTATGATATGTATTCATTCTATGAATTATATGTCTGTTTGATCTGTTTTATTTTTGGATACTGGTTTTCCACTACACACTGTTTAGTTCATCACACTAACTTTCACTTTCAATTCTCTGATATTTTTGTTTGGTTTATTAGCAGAAATATATTGGAACTTATTGACTTTGGGTTGATAAGGAAACCCATATTATTTGTTTGTATAACAAATGATGCCTTGATATAACATATTATATTTATCATTGCAGCTTGTGGAGCTGAAAAATGGGGAAACTTATAACGGGCATTTGGTCAATTGTGATACATGGATGAATATTCATCTCCGTGAAGTCATCTGTACATCAAAGGTATTTTATCACTTCTTAACTGATCCTTTGTGATGTAAAAGTTTCTCTTCTGCATTCTATTTACTAGGCATAATTTTTTTTTTAACCATTGTTCATGGTGCAGGATGGAGATAGGTTCTGGAGAATGCCAGAATGTTATATTCGTGGGAATACAATTAAATATCTTCGAGTCCCAGATGAGGTTTGGGCACTTGCTCCAATTTCTAATAGACCATTATGATTTCACTCTCTTCCTTACTTGTTTTGA
The DNA here is from genome assembly GCF_003576645.1 of Ipomoea triloba. NCBI lineage: Eukaryota > Viridiplantae > Streptophyta > Magnoliopsida > Solanales > Convolvulaceae > Ipomoea > Ipomoea triloba. The sequence goes on from NC_044930.1 coordinate 11,132,443, forward strand.
TGATTGATATTGCATTGCAACTAATTGTACTAATTGTTCAACTTGCTTGAACTTGTAAATCTTCAGTTGCTTGCTTACTACAAATTCCTAACCATGAACACATCTTTCTTCAAAACTAATGTGAACCCTTGGGGTATTTGTCTTAAAACAAATTGAAAATAAACAGAGAAAATTTATTCAATTAAGTCAAAAGATGCAAAATTAATACAAGTTTTGGGGCATTTAAAAGCATAGCTCTCACCACTCTATCCCTACCCTAGCTTTGAATCACTAAATAGGCTAATTAAAATAAAAACAACTTAAAAATCTAAGATAGGGACTCATTCTGCATGAGTAGAACTTCACACCATATTTTCTGTATCTTTGGAAACTCAAAACAGGAAAGTTGTAGATATTCTCTTAACTTTCTGTAGAGTTCTGAATCACCTCAATCTGGTGTGATATGAGAGAGATATGGCCATAATACTAACACTTGTGGAAACTGTTTTTCAGATTAGAAAAGTGGCAGGTCTTAACTCTTTTAATTTAGAAAGTGACATCCTAATGCTGTTGGGCTTCTAACCATGCTTCGACAGCCCCTTCAACTTAATTCCCCTTTCTTTAAGCCCAGTTGCACATAATTAAATAATATACACTACTCTTCATTGGGCTTGGAGGGTTTTTCTTCCACTCGAGCTTCTTATAACAAATCTTGATCTAAGAGGAACTCATCTCTCTAATATATGAATGCCATCTATATTGGGCTATATTTGTCTGGGCCATGTCATAAAAAACATACTAATTATCATGGTTGGTGGAGGTGATAGTTAGTAGTCTTCGATATACATAAGTAGTTTCTTCATGGCAATGAAATTTTTAAATTTCTGCACAATCCATTCGGTCTTGGAGTCCAATGCAGTTGGTATTACCCAAGTAGTTTCATCTTATTAGTGAATACGTATATGTCATGTTCCTTCAGGAATTCTTACTGCTTCCTATGTTTTAGTACTCTGTTTGGTGTAAAACTAATCTAAAAGCGGGTACTGATTGTGGTAAAATTGCAATTAAGGGTTCTAGAAAATTGAAGTGGAGTTGAAGACTTGAAGTGAATTATGTTTGTGCTTATTCTGAGAACGAATACTGTTTTTCTGGGATGATGCAATTTAGCCAAATCTGACATTGATGTGCTCCTTAAGGAGTTAAGGCAATTGCAATATGACTATCTTTGGTAGAAGTGCATCACTTTGAAGATAAAACTGAGATTGGTTGCTTGCTGACCAGAGCTTTCATCATGCCATTATTCACTTTTAGTTTCTTTTTACAAGTTTACTAAATCATCACTTTGAGTTTGATTTTTTCATTTATATTTTCTAGTTACATGCTCATGACTAATGCCATTTGTGGCCTTTTTCTTAGGTGATTGATAAAGTTCAAGAAGAAACAAAAAGCCGGACAGGTACTATTATAATTTGATTATTGCTTGTTAGAAGTATCACTACCAGTTAAAATGAACCACTAATATGGATTGCTACCAAAGTTGTATTCATTTTAAAAGAGTGTTATTTATTTTCCCCTCACATCCAGAAATGGGAAATGAATGAACAGAGAAAAGGGGACATGTAATTTCGGAATTTCCAAAAAAAATTAAAAAAAAAAAAGTATAGGATGTGCTTGGGACATTTGTGTATGGCTATAACTTAGAATTTTTTGTGTGTATGTGTTGAGCAGTTTAAGCTTGGTTAAAGTTTATTTTATTATGGACTATGGAGTATAATTTTAAGGTCATTGGAAGCCTTCCTGTATTTACTAGTCTGTGTTGTTATTTAAAGAAATCTGATAAGGAACTCATCCTAGTTTGTTTGAGGGATAAACATTAACAAATACCATTGTGTCAGCATGTTTGAAGAATGTATAACTTAGCATAAAATGGCTGCCTTTCCTTTTCTTTGTCCTTTGGCCGTCTTGGGGTATAATTGTGTACTTATGGTTATGGACTAAGAACCTGCCTTGCTGGTACTGGATTATAAAACTCACTTGTTTAATACCTGTATCATATGCAAACTTGATAAACTATTGCCTTGATAGTGCAGATTAAACTATTACAAGTAGAACAATGCATCTAAATTTTTAATGATAAGACTACTTGGAATATTGCTTTATTATGCTTGAAGCTTACATGATATCTTGTTGATTTTCTATTTTGTTAAAGGCAGCTAATTGACTAATACTATTGCTTTATATACTTCCACAGATAGGAAGCCACCTGGTGTAGGGCGTGGCAGGGGAAGAGGTAGAGATGATGGTGCTGCTGGGAGACAGGGAAAAGGAATTGGGCGTGGAATGGATGATGGAGGTGCCAAAGGCCGTGGGAAAGGAGGTCCTGGTGTCAAGGCTGGTGGAAAAGGTATGAATTTAATTCAATCAATTGTATATTAATTTGTGCAATTGCCTTTCTTAGAAGCCATAACTCTTTTATGCTGATGGTCTCTCTCTGAAACACCTTCCTCCCTCTTTGAATTATACTTAAAGTTTGTAGGTGAGAAATATGAGGGTGTGTTTGGTTCATGGGGTTGGACACAAGGAATGGGAATGAAAGTCATACACATTGTTTGGTTGACAACTTTTTAAAACACAAGTATAGGATTTGATTACCCCTATAATTACAAAACTCATTACCTAATTGAAATCAGGTATCATTCCATTAATTCAGCCTTATCACTCCTCATTTCGTCGCCTCCTCATTCATCTCTCCTCACTTCATCGACTTCTTCACTGCATTGCCTACTCAGCTCATTGCCACTCTTAAGATCAATTGCCTTGATTTTTTGTTTTTGTATTTTTAAAATATTTATTTATTCTGATTATAGGGTCATACATTAAGGGTGTGTTTGGTTGATTGGTTTTGGTATAAGGTATGGGTTTTATTGTTTGGTTGACAGGTTTTTAGAATACTATTATATGATGGGTTTGGAATACTCCATTAATTGAAAAACCCATATCCTTATTAAATAAGGGTTTCATTTCCCTTCATCCTTTCTTCCCCAATTATTAATAATCATTCTCATTCCACCCTACTACCAAACATGCAAAATACTTTCACCAAAACCCATTACCTTCACCAAGTATTTGATACCCATACCGATTCTGATTCCCATGTGCGAACCAAATACACCCTAATATTGCTAATCATTCTAATTCCATCCTACTACCAAACATGCAAAATACTTTCACCAAAACACATTCCAATTACCAAGTATTTGATTCCCATTCCGATTCCAATTCCTATGTTCGAACCACACCCACCCTGAAATTGTCTATTATGTGCATGGTCCCAGTCATGTAGTTTTAGCGTTCTTAGGTAATAATTACCCAATAGACTTCTTGTATAGTCGTATAGATGTGCACAATCTGTGAGGTGATTATACATGACCTCTTTATTTGCTAATTGCATTTATCTTGGACTGGTTTTGGTGACAGGTGGAGGTCGTGGGCGTGGCTAATATGCCTGAAGGATCAATTGATGGCAGGATTGCCACTTTTAGAGGCATGGTAGATGTGTTAATTCCGGAGTTGAAGAAACATCTCGCTTATCCTGCCTGGTGGTTTAAGGGCGGTATATTAAAATGTATTTAGGTGTTATTCCTTTGTTGAGTGTTAGTTGTATGGAATGTAACTCAGCCCCTTTTGAAATGCTCACTTTATGGGAGTGGGAAATTCCCTACACATCTGCTGGTATGTTGCTCTTTGGGAAAAATGTTGGATAATGTCATTTGCAGACTTAAAAGAGAACTTGATGGTATGTTGAAACTATTGGAAATTAGGTTTGGTTTTGCCGGAAAATGTGAAATTCTTTGAAGCTGTGAATTATGTTATGATTGATGAGAGATTTTTTTTTATTAATTAGTTAATTTTCTTGAATTTGAGGAAAAAAAAAAAACTTCATGGCTCCATTTAGTATTTTAAATTTCTCAATACTCGGAGAAAAAGTAGACATGTTAAGTTATGGCTGTCATCCATACTGTTTATTAGAAGAAAAAAAAGTAGGCAAGTCTAGTTTTTGTTGATCAGTTGAGTTATTATAATTAACTCTGCAAATTGTTGGGTCGGAACGGGTGATTTTATCTTTTTGTCACAAGAAAAGAAGTCTATTAAAAACATGGCAATTAATTTTTTTAATAATTAGTTTGCATTTAAGAAAAGGTACACTTAGCACAATGTGGAAGGTGAAAGAGTCAATTTAGAGTCCAAGTTTTTTATTTTTTATTTTTTTGTGTTTATTTATTTATTTATTTATTCTTTTTGCAAATAGAGTCCAAATTAATAATAAAAAAATTACATATAAACGCCACACATGGTGACTATGAAAAGTTGGGTGATAGAGGAAATCTCACTGACTCAACAATCTTTTTCAAGGTTATTTTTATTTCTTTTTTAATTGATGGGTTTTGCTTGAAGCTCATGAGCTCATCGGTTCAAATCAATAAGGTTAATAAACAATTCACCTAATGAGTTACTTGAAATTTTATGTTTATCAAATCAACGATTCAATTAATTTGATTGGAGCGACTCCATTTCTATCCCTTCTTGAAAATATATAACAATACTAAAGCATTGATTGGCGAAAATTTTCAATTTATAATGCGGTAAGCTTGCAAATTGACAAATTCTAAACAATCAATACATGATTAATTATTTCTAATTATGGGTAAATAAGTGGTGGTGAAATAAGCGGGCATGATTGTAATAAACCATTTTGAAAAAAAAAAGTAATTTTAATTTTCATCTTTTGTGGTTTTTTTTGTTTTTTGTTTTTGTGGTACTCAGGAGGGACGTATCGCCCCAAATTATATGATTCTCCTTGTTGGCACATCTCTTGCGTCATGAGCTAAGAGATCAACAATCCCGTCAAGCGGGTCCTCAAGGAATGACGTCCCTTTGTGGTTTAGTTTATGAAAGTAAGTTCAATTTTTTATTTTATTTTTTTAAATTAGAATTAAGACAAGCACAATAGTAGAGTTTTTTTTGGCTAGTATTTTCAGGTCAAGTAGGATCGTAGGACTCAAAAAAGATGAGAGAAGATAAAAAAGGAGAGAGAGAAAAATAATAAAATAAAGGGAAAAGAGACAAATAAGTTCCTAAACAATACCTAAAAAGTCAATTAGGCCCCTAAATATTTAAAAAAGACAATTAGACCCTTTAACATGTTAAATTAGGGCAAAGAAACCCAAAAACTGGTAAATGACTTGCAATAGCAAGTCATTTAATGTTCAGACAGAAAATCCGGCGCTCGGCGATGATTCTCTGACGGAAGGCGACCAAATCCCATGGAAGGCGCCTTCCTCTGGTAGAAGGCAACCAGTGGTCGCCTTCTATGGTGGAAGGCGACCAGTTTTTGGCCATCTTTCGCCGAAGTCCAGCGACGGTTCTACCGTCGCCAATCGCCAGATTTTCCACCTAAACATTAAATGACTTTCAATAACCAGGTTTTTGGGCTTCTTTGTCCCAATTTAACATGTTAAAGTGCCTAATTGTACTTTTTAAATGTTTAGGGGGTCTAATTGACTTTTAATATATTGTTTAAGGGTTTATTTGAACCTTTTCCCTAAAATAAAATTCTAAAACAATTTTTTTTTTCAAGAAAAGGAAATGTGCAGTGATTTATGCACCCAACTGTCACATGCACTGCACGCACCAAGGCGTGGATATTCTCTTCATGCGCATTAATGGCATTAGTTTTGTTTCCTTTCCCCAATAAATAGACCCCACAAAAATTGTGTTTTGTAGGAGTAAAATTTGAAGAAAAAAAAATACCTTTTCCTATTAGTGGAAAAACTCCATCTAAATTTTTACTTCGGACAAAAACCTCCTAAAATCTACAAATGTGATTGCTTTAAACTATACAGTAATATTCCTAAGAGTGGGAACACAAATGTGAAAGTGATTGGTATGATATGTTTGTATGTCATTATTTAATTTAAATATTTAATAATTTTTTTTTGGTAAATAAATAAATATTTAATCATTGCTCAAACGTATAGTACTCAATTGCTAATAAGACCCAACAATTATTAGCCGTACAATGAATTCAAAACAATCACGCTATCTTAGAAACCCGACAAACAGTTTGCAAAAAAAAAAAAAAGAAACCCGACAAACATGATAACAGCGAAAGCAGAACTACTTCCAGTTTTGTTGCAAAAAAAAAAAAACTACTTTCTGTTTAGTGACAACGTTGTATTCCAGCTTTTTGTCTAATTATTACAGTTTTATCCAAACACTGTCTTCTCTGAACCTCTTTTCATTTCAAAGTTAGATTAGATAGATATCATACTTGGTTCCATCTCAAGCTAGAAACTAAGTATTGTTGGCGATGGCTGATATAAAAGAAGAGATGAAGAATGTTGAAGCACCAGAAATGGAGAAAGAAGAAACGCCGCCGCCTCAGAAGACGAAGCGCGTGGCTTCTCTGGATATCTTTCGAGGCCTCACTGTTGCGGTATGTAGACTACATATATAGGAGACACTGAAAATATATAAATCTTATGAATTGATAGAAACTAGGATTTGGTTTTTTAGATCAAACACTTGTCACTCAACAAAAAGGTAGAGCTAACTTATTGCGGTTGACCCAACAATCTCTTACCCATCTAGTGTTGGACTTGTCCCTTCATCAGTCTCTGCCCAACAATTCCTATCTCCCAGCACTTGCCGTACTTTAACTTGCAAGCCTTTAAATGCAGTCACATTTTTTAGGGGCAGGTGTTAGACATACCTTTCATTCAACAATTTCCTAACCACTTAATGTTGGACTTGACTCTTCACGGCCTCTGCCCAACATGGTTACTTTGAAGTCGGCCAAAGTTGGTCTAAAAATCACTTTTGCTGTGTTAAACTTGGGGTTTTATTATATATTGGCCATGTCTATTAAATGACTGTTAGCTGATTGAGTTAGAAGGTATAACTAGTTGATAATATTAGTTGATTGTAGAAAAGTGTCTGGTAAATTAGTTATTAGCTAATAGCTGTTTGGTATAATTTCTTTTCTCAAAAAGTTAAGGGATAAAGTACAAATAAGCCATCGTACTATTTGGGAAATAGCAATTAGACCATCGAACTCAAAAAACACCCAAATAAGCCATTGAACTTGGTAAAGAATACAAATAAGCCAAAAAGTACGATGGCTTCAGGTTAAAATACAAATAAGCCACTGAACTATTTAGGAAACATCAATTAAGCCATCAAACTCAAATAACTCTCAAATAAGTCACTTTTTTTTTTTACTTTTTTTTTTACAAGTTAATTTCATTTTTTTGACTTAAATTTATAAGTAACATTTCAGTTTTAGTCATTTTTTTTATTCGAACATCCTTATTATTTTTTTTTTTATGAGTTATGGGCCAAATATTTATTCATTCAAATAAAAAAATTAAGAAATTAAAAAAAAATTGATTTGCAATTCGCCCAGGGACTAGTTTTAATTTTATTTTTTTTTACTTTTCTTTTATTTATATTAGTCCCTTGGGCGAATTAGTTCGCAATTTGCCCAGGGGCAAATTAATTTTTTTTAAAATTTTTTTAAATATTTTTTATTTGTTTAAATAAATATTTGGCCATAACTCTTTAAAAAAAAAGGAAAAAAATAAATAAGGATGTTCAGATAAAAAATGACTAAAACTGAAATGTCACCTATAAATTTAAGGCAAAAAATGAAATTAACGAAAAAAGTGACTTATTTGGGAGTTATTTGAGTTTGATGGCTTAGTTGATGTTTCCTACATAGTTTAGTGGCTTATTTGTACTTTAATCTGAAGTTAACTTGTTAAAAATGTTAATTGCTCTTTTTTTACGGGTTTAGTGGTTTAATTGCTCTTTTTTACCAAGTTCAATGGCTTATTTGGAGGTTATTTGAGTTCGATGGCCTAATTGCTTTTTTCCAAATAGTACAATGGTTTATTTGTACTTTATCCCAAAAGTTAATTGAAAAAGTTTCTTTGCATTTTAGCATTTTGGAATTTTAGCAACTTTTTAATTTTTAGTATTTTAGAATTACAAAAAGCTGATTAATTAAACACTTATATTGATTTTTTAACCAAGTCAAACAATGGTCAAATAAGACAAAATTAATTGATAAGCTAACTATTTTACCAAATAGAACCATTGTCTATTTGGTTACATATTCTGATGAGAACTAAGCTGTGGAGTGTTTCATCAGTTGATGGTGTTGGTTGATGATGCCGGAGGAGAGTGGCCAGTGATAGGGCATGCGCCATGGAATGGCTGCAATCTTGCTGATTTTGTGATGCCATTCTTTCTGTTTATTGTGGGAATGGCTATTGCACTTGCTCTCAAGGTTTGATCTCTTCTCTTATTTGCCTGCCCTTCAATGCCTAATCAAATTGCAGCTTAATTCAGAATTATGGTAGTTATTGTTTGTCCTAATGTGCAGAGAATACCAGAAAAGTTAGTGGCTATCAGAAAGGTTATCTTAAGGACCCTAAAACTTCTATTTTGGGGACTCCTATTACAAGGTTGGTTAGCTCTTTAATTTGTGTAGAGTCAACCTAAACCTACTTATGCCTTTTCTTGTTTAGTTTATATTGGGAAGGAAATTGTTTAGTCAAAACAATTCCGGCATGGCTAAAGGTGTTGGGTGGAGGCTAGTAAAGGGCCAAGTGGCGTGTCCAGCACTAGGTGGTTAGGGAATTGCTGGGCGGAGGTCCGAAGTGCCAAGTCCAGCACCCTGTCTCTAAAAAATATGGCAATATAAGGAAATAAAATTGCGTCTTTGTTACAAGCTATAACTTTTGGATAGTGGTAAGTGCTTGATCTAACAAGTGGTATCAGAGCCAGGTTAAACTGTGCAGTTAAGGCCCTGCGGGGGGTGGGAGATGTTATTTCCTGATGATTTGCCATGGTTGCATTTCTAATAGCAGTTTTTTCAACTGTGAAGGAGGCTATTCACATGCCCCTGACAAGCTAACGTATGGTGTGGACATGAAAAGGATAAGGTGGTGTGGCATTCTCCAGGTAGTGAACTTTCATTCCTTTATTTTATTTTATTTTTATTTTTATTTGGATTTTTCTCTCTTGTTGTTCTTATGCATGGATGCATAATGAGGCTTTACTTTAATGCCATTTTCTAGAGGATTGCTCTTGCTTATTTTGTGGTGGCAATGGTAGAGATTTCAATGCAAAAATCCCAGGCTAAGGTTCTATCCCGGGAACGATTCTCCATATTTAAGCTATACTATCGACAGTGGTGAATCTATCTGACTTTAATCTGCAGTCTCCTTGATTGGATTGTTTGGTGCTTTGGTATGCCTATACTAGGATTGCAAAACTAAGTTTAATATAGTGCAGGGTGGTTGGAGGTTGTGTTTTAGTGGTTTACTTGGCAACATTGTATGGAACTTATGTTCCTGACTGGCAATTCCTTGTGGAAAATACAGACAGCCCTGACTTTGGGAAGATCTTAACTGTGAGTAGTAAGTCTTAGTTTTCCTTAAATTCCTCGGACAGAAAATTATGTTAAAAATTGTTGGTTTTCAGGTATCTTGCAATGTCCGAGGGAAACTGGATCCTCCCTGTAATGCAGTGGGTTATGTTGACAGACAAGTGCTAGGAATCAATCACATGTATCCACATCCGGCCTGGAAGAGATCTAAGGTGATTCATTTGTCGTTCTTTTAACTGAACCATCTGCTCCATTTGAACTATGAGCCTAAGCCATATAATGGGATTGACTCTGATACCAAATTGAAGTATTGATCTGCAAGTTTGAGTTCTGATTGAAGAACTAACTGTAGGCTTGCACGAAGAGTTCTCCATACGAGGGTCCTTTCAGAAATGATGCCCCGTCGTGGTGTTGGGCGCCTTTTGAACCAGAAGGAATACTGAGGTAGGATCATATATATATATCCCTTGTGGAATATAATTCGTGTTCAGTCGAGTACTATGGTACTGTTAGATCATATATATATATGTTCCATGTCTGATATGATTATGATTACAGCTCAATTTCTGCTATCCTCTCTACTGTTATTGGAGTTCATTTTGGACATGTTCTTATCCATTTCAAGGTTAGATCTGCAACTGCTATGCATGTAATTACTATTAATTGTTTCTATCACATAATCCATCATATCATTATAGTTGTTGGGTAGAGGCCGGTGAAGGGCCAAAGTCCAGCACCAGGTCGTTAGGGGATTGTTGGGCAGAGGCCTAAATGGCCAAGTCCCAGCACCCTGTACCTCGAAAAGTAAGCGCTTATCCTAACAAGTGGTATTAGAGCCTGGTCCTTTTAAGTCCCAATAAGAGTAAACTCGAAATAAAGTTGCACATTCGTTACAAGTTATGAAGACGTTTGGTTCTAACAATAGTGTTTTTTGAGTGTCAGGATCATTCTTCTCGACTTTTGCATTGGATTGCCATGGGACTTGCCCTTCTGCTTTTAGGAATCATCCTTCATTTCACAAATGGTAAAGATCATATCAAAGCTTCTGAAACACAGAATTTCTTTCATTCCTTACATACCCTGTTTCTTTGGCTGCAGCCATTCCCCTAAACAAGCAACTCTACACTTTGAGCTATGTCTGTGTGACATCTGGAGCCGCCGCATTGGTGTTCTCAGCCTTCTACATTCTGGTAAGCCATTGCATCAAAGTTCATTGTTAAAGTTGTGAAATTGGAAACAGAAAGTTACCTAGCTAAATTCCTTGTGCAGGTTGACATTGGGAAGCTCAGATATGTGTTTATGCCACTGGAATGGATTGGGATGAATGCAATGTTGGTTTATGTCATGGCAGCTGAAGGCATTTTTGCAGGTTTTATCAATGGCTGGTACTATGATGATCCTCACAACACACTGGTATGTAGAATAATAATGTCTACAGAGAGTTTTTATTATTGATCAATCGTATTAACAAAGTACAGGAAGAAATGTATTGTAGTCTTAGCTAGAGCAGGACTAGTAAAAGTAGAGTTTACAAAGATAGGAGTATGAATCCTAAAACTGATAAAATATAAAGTCCTAATACACTCCTATATATCATCTAACTTGACTGAAACCAAGCTTGAATTTTTGTAGGTGTATTGGATCCAGAAACATGTGTTTATTGGAGTATGGCATTCAAAAAGAGTGGGAACTTTGATGTATGTAATATTTGCAGAGATATTGTTCTGGGCTGTCATTGCTGGTTTGTTTCATTGGCTAGGCATTTACTGGAAACTGTAAAACCTTTTTACTGCAACTGTAAGCTTCACCCATGTGCAATATTATCATTGGCTTCTTACGTTTTTTTTTTTTTTTTTTGAAAACAGGCTTCTTACTTTCTTAACTCACTTTTGTTCATATTAAAAATTCGACTAAAAATTTGTGTAAAACTATCTTATGGATCCTTATTCAAGACGAGTTGGATCAATATAAAAATGTAATACTTATACTAAAAAATGTAATACTAATAAAAAATCAAGTGTTTATTACTTATAAAATAATGTAATACTTTTGAAGAAAAAATGTAATACTTTTACATTTTGATTTACTTTTTTCCTCATAAGTATTACGTAAGTAATAAATACTTGCCAACATTATTTATAAGAGAAAGTGTAATATTTTTTTATGAAAAATGTAATACTTTTACATACAAATATAAAAGTATTACATTTTTTCTCAAAATATTATACATTCTCTTATAAGTAACAAACACTTTAATCCTGATTAGATTACGTTTGTCAATATAAGTATTATATTTTCATATTGATTCAACCTGACCCATCTTGCGAATAAGGATCAGTGAGATAGTCTCCCACAAGTGTGATTCAAAAACTCATGGATATGCTAACATCAGTAGTAATGTACAAAAAAAAAAAAAAAACAAATGCGCTATCTTCAAAATTTTAAAATCACAGAATTTCTTAACATCTTGCTCACAATTAACAAAGTTGTTTATTCAAGTTTGTTGGATCAAAATTCATTTTGATTATCACCTCATTTTTAATATACTAAGAAAAACAAAAATAGAAAAAAATAGAGCAAATTTCAAAAATTTAGGTCAAATAATTCTTATCTTATAACATTGGCCGTACTGGGTGGGGTGTCAAAATATGAACACCAAGCTCTAATTAAGTTTTTTTTTTTTTTTTTAAGAACATAAGTGGGGATACCAAAACAAAAACAAAGGAAAAGACTAATAATCCGTGGACGGAGCGCACTGCAATATGCACCAAGCTCTAAGTTGTCAACTAGTTAGCAAGTTAGCACAAGAATTGACATCTCTAAATCAACTTAATTAGAAATTCAAAAACAAAAGACTAGTTAACAAGTGAGCACAAGAATTAACATCTCTAAAATTAGAAATTTAAAAACAAAAAGATATTGTGTCGGTGTTTTTTCTTTAGGTGGGACAGCTGGCTTGGTTATTTAAAGATTCTCCATACCCAATGCTAAAGGTCGAATCTTTGACCTTTGGTTAAAAATAAATAAGTCTCTTGTCACTCAATCACACCCTCCAGATTTGCGCACATCATTTATGAACTCACTTTGTTTGTGCCTATAGAAAATTTTCTTGCTTACTTTAAGCGTTTGTCATTGAAGGCAGTTTGTATCGATTATAATCAATGCTAATGTTTTTCTCTTCTTTTTTCTTCCCTTAAATTTTTTGTTTAATCCGTCAGAGTTTTAATAAGTGAACCTGTCGGATTTCTTTAATTCTTTTAGATATATCAGATTTTGAAAAAAAAAACAAAAAATAGAAATTATGAATTTTGAAATTAAATTCCTAGCTATTCAACAATTAGCTTATGCCTCTATCCAATTTACAACTACAAGTCTACAACTTTACAAGCATACAACTTACAACTACAACTACAAGCATACACAATGAAATAATTTACAAATTTACAATTACGTTGATACTTCATAGTTTACAAAAATACAAAGATATGAGATATCCAATTCAAATGTCATTCCAAATTCCAAAGATGATCGTAAAGAAATAAATTATGAAACGAAGTGTGTGTCACTGTGGAAATCTCAAACTCATAACCACTCCTTAGTCCTCATTGAACTGTGACTCCCGCACGAGGCTAGCATCTTTATATGCTTTAATGATTCAAAATATTGATTGACATGAGTGAGTATTTGGAATACTTGGAAAAGAATCACCAATGTGAGAGAGAGGTAGGTTCACTTCAAAGGAGAATTTATTGTCCACAATTTTTTAAAAACTCTTGCAGAACATAACAAAAGTGTGTGGGAGGTTCCTGCTTGAGATATGGCATCGCTTACGCAAATGGAAATATGGTTCAAATGCATCGCGTTCTACTAGATAGCCAGTAGAGTAAATATATTTTCACAAGAGAATGTTCAAAGGGTGACACCCACCTATCTTATGCCAGGAACGAATGTTGAACACAGTCATGTCGTGTTTTAGTCTCAAAAAAATTGTAAAAAATTAGAAATAAAAATTAACATGATCTATTACATCAATACCTATATAAAAAAGTAATATTGTTTAATATTTAGGAATAAATGTTATATATATATATATATATATATATATATATATATATATATATATATATATATATATATATATATATATGTAGGGTTGCACTCTGGTGCGAATTCTCGCCCAGGTAGGAAATGAGAACGCTCCACAGCCGTCCATGTGTCCAGATCAACGAATCAGATGCAATTTTAAAAAAATGACGCGGTGGCATTTTCGTAAATAACTGAAACTTTGGTGCATCTAGTTTCACTTACAAGTGCACCTAGTTTCACTTAAAAGTGCACCTAGTTTCACTTACAAGTGCACCTATTTTCGCATCTATTTTTACTTACAAATGCAAGTAATTTACCTTATTAATATTCATGCACCTATTTTCGCAAATACTTTCACTTACAAATGCAAGTAATTTACCTTATTAATATTCATGCACCTATTTTCGCAAATACTTTCACTTACAAATGCAAGTAATTTACCTTGTTAATATTCATGCACCTAGGTGCAACGTAGGTGCACCTAGTTATAACATAGGTTGCACCTAGTTATAACATTAGGTGCACCTAGTTATAACATTAGGTGCACTTAGTATTGATGCTCACTGTACAATTCACTTGCACCTACTTGCATCTGCAATACATTTTACTTGCACTTGTGCAAGTAATTTATTTTGTTAACATTCATGCACCTGGTTGCAACCTATGTGCACCTAGTTATAACATTCATGCACCTGGTTGCAACCTATGTGCACCTAGTTATAGCATTCATGCACCTGGTTGCAACCTATGTGCACCTAGTTATAGCAATAGGTGCACCTATTGCAACCTATGTGCACCTAGTTATAGCAATAGGTGCACCTAATTATAACATTAGGTGCACTTAGTATTGATCCTCATTGTACAATTTATTTGCACTTGTAATACATTTTACGTGCACGTGTGCACCTATTTTTACTTGCAGGTGCAAGTAATTTACCTTGTTAACATTTATGCACCTGGGTGCACTTATGTGCACCTAGTTATAACATGACGTGCACCTAGTTATAACGTTAGTTGCAACTACATTCCGGACACATGGCGCGCTGTGATTCGTCCGCAGTTTTCTCCTGGGCGGCCAGTACGCACCTGAACGCGATCCTATATATGTATATATATATATATATGTATATATATATATATATATGTATATATATATATATATATATATATATATATGCCATGAATCTTGCTTAAATAAACGTCCAAGATTACCAAAATTAAAAAAAAAAACGCGGTGGCAATTTGGTAATTTTTGCACTTAGATCAAAATTTAAGGTGCGTTATTTCCTTCTTAAGGTGCGTATTTTTGTGCTTAAGGTGCGTGGATTGTGTGCATAAGGTGAGTAGTTCTTGAAACTTAAGGTGTGTGATTGTTTGGCTTAAGGTGTGTGATTTTTTTGCTTAAGGTGCGTCGTTTTTTTTGCTTAAGGTGGGTAGTTGTTGAAACTTAAGGTGCGTGTTTTTTCTTCTTAAGGTGCGTGATTTTCCTTCTTAAGATGTGTGGTTTGTGTGCTTAAGGTGCGTTAGCCTAAGGCTTTAGGTGCGTGGTTTTCCTTCTTAAGGTGCTTGATTTGTATGCTTAAGATGCATGATGTGTATGCTTATGGTGAAAGAAAGTAACACAGAAAGAGTACAAGATTGAGTAAAGAAAAGAGTACAAGATTGAGTATAGAATTGAGCATAAGTTTACGGGTGTTTCTTTTTTCTTTTTTTTTTTTTTTAAAAAAATTTCAATGATTTGAGCCATTGATCTATATTTAATCGACGACTCATATTAACCGCATGACCGCACCTTAACTCATCCATATATATATATATATATGGTAGGGTTCCAATGAGATTACCTGTTTAGGTAAGATCGTGAGATCAGATCATGTGCATCCATGTAATATTTTTTAATGGTCTAGATTGATTGACACACACTTCGTTCGCACACATTTAATCACCGTTCCCACACACTTCAACTTGGAATCTTAATCAATCTAGACCATTAAAAAATTTTGAGATCAAATCTTGTACATCAATCTACAAAATTTTAATGGTCTAGATTGTTTGACACACTCACCCCGTTCGCACACATTTAATCACCGTTTGCACATATTTAATCACCGTTCGCACACACTTAATCACCATTCACACACATTTTATCACTGTTCGCACACACTTCAATTTAGAATCTTAAATCAATCTAGATCATTAAATTATTACATGGATGTACAAGATCTGATCTCACGATCTTACCTAAACAAGTGATCTCATATGATCTTAACTATATATATATATATATATATATATATATATATATATATATATATATATATATATATATATATATATATATATATATATATATATATATATATATATATATATATATATATATAT
>NC_044930.1:11148959-11176180 GCF_003576645.1 Ipomoea triloba
ATATATATATATATATATATATATATATATATATATATATATATATATATATATATATATATATATATATATAAGAGATCACATGCGGATACTGTGCCTAGGTAAAAGATGGGGTTGAATGATAACCGTTGATCTTGCTAAAAAGGACCGTCCAGATTGAACACAGATTTAAAAAAAAAAAATGCGGTGGCAATTTGATGTTTTTGCATTTAGATCAAACTTAAGGTGCGTGATTTTCCTTCTTTAAGGTTCATGGTTTTTATGCTTGAGATGAGTTAGTTATACAGTTGTTCAAACTTAAGGTGCGTGGTTTTCCTTCTTAAGCTGCGTGATTTTTGTGTTTAAGATGAGCTAGTTATTTAGTTGTTTAAACTTAAGATGCAGGGTTTGTGTACTTAAGGTGCGTGGTTTGTGTACTTAAGGTGCGTCAATTTAGTACTTAAGGTGCATCAATTATAATACTTAAGGTGTGTGATTTGTGTGCTTAATGTGTGTGGTTTGTGTACTTAAGGTGCATCAGTTATCTTAAGATGCGCCATTTAAAACCTTAAGGTATGTGGCTTGTGTTCTTAAGGTGCGTGGTTTGTATGCTTAAGGTGCGTGATTTGTGTACTTAAGGTGCATCATTTTAATGTTTAAGGTTAAGGTGCATGGTTTCCTTTCAAACGCGCGTTTTTTATATTAAATTTTCATTGATTTGAGCCGTTGATCTAGATTTGATCAATGGCTCATATTACACCACATGTTCGCACCTGAGTAAATTTCCGCATCAGATCTCATCCACATATATATATATCGTTCGATTAATTCAGTTAACCAATAATTTTGAACCGAATTAACTAATAACTGAATTTATGTAAAATCCCTAACCATTAACCGAACTGAATTATATCAGTTAAAAAATGATTAACTGGAGTTCTTCGGTTTGGCCGGTTAACTGATTTTCTACCGAAGTTTAAACACCCCTACACATTTGGTTGAAAAGAATCAAAATTTTCTTGACTTAAAAGTATTATATTTTTTCCACTTTCCTACTAGTCTTTTCTTAGCTTCCATCAATCATTTTGAAAACATTTAGTTATATGAATATTTTTGTTCATTAAGGAGTATTTTAATGGATTTACAAAGAAAACAAACTTACTATCAGATGCTTTTTGACTTAAAATATGTTTTTTTTTCCTTATTTGATGTGTGTTTTGGGAGAAAACTAATGAATTTTCAAATTTAACCTTCCATCACCGTTAATTTGAACATCTATTTGAGGCGAGGGACTAAAATGGCCACCAAACAAACAATGTTCTATTATAATTGAGGGACTAAAATGACCATTATCCCTTACAATTATTGTTGTTGTTGTTATTGTTATTGTTATTGTTATTATTATTATTATGAAATATATGCATGTCCCTATATGTCATTTTACATGTTAACCACTAACATTAAATAGTTAATTTTACTAAATATCTTTTTACAAATCATTGATGTCAAAATCACTAACACAATTCATTATTTTCTAATTGTTAATTAAAAAACAAGGCCTATGCAAATGTGGAAAAGTAAGATTCCTACCGTTGTTAATTAATTCCTCTTTAAGGGCATCTACAATAGTAGATTTTGGAAGGTTTTTGCCGGTATTAAAGCTTATGCAGGGAAAAGAGAAATACGAGAGACACTGTTCAAGGTTCTTGCAAGACATCCTTGATTTTTGCAGGAATAGTGGACCCCACCAGAAAAAGAAAGAAGCACCAGGAACGCCTAGTCAAGCGCGTGCATGCCACGCGCTTGCTGGGCGCATAAATTTGAAACTTTTCTCTTTTTTCTTCAATTTTGTTTTTGTTTTTGTTTTTGTTTTGTTTTGTGTTCTTCTCTCCCATTTTCTCTTTTGTATTTACATATGTAAAAAGTAAAAACTCCTCAAAATACATGTCTTCCATTTATGCCACACCAACTAGCACAGCTATCTGTGAGTTGTATTTTCAGAGGACCCAGAGTTGTAGATATATGAACACTTTAAAGGAGTTGTATCATTTCTTCCCGAGGACCCAGACAAATACAAATGGCAGGCCCCCTACATTTGCTTTATATCAATAATCTATCATTATATTTGAATGTCTACTTAACTTTTATGGTAGTGCTGATGCTAATATATAATATACATATTTCTTGACGCGAAAGACTTTTAATCATTATCAAATGACTTTGGATTTTCAAGAAATTATCTAAACAATGACCAATTATTGTTATGCCATGTATGTATCTTGAATAAAAAATTGTGTCCGAAGTTGATATTTTCTATATATACAATTAATATCTACGGTTAATAGTTTATATGCCTATAAATAAATTATAAACACATAACAGGTTAATTATAGACACATAAAATGCATGGTAACTACGTACATATGAACTGTTAATTGCAGACACATAATATGTTACAACATATTATATGTGTCTGCTCGCGATCAGTCCCGTTCCTATCATTTTATAGGCCCGGGACATAACATACAAAATGGCCATACGATATATATATATATATATATGCGTAACTACAGGAAAAAAACTAATGACAAATAACTTGAAATAAGATTTACACATTGTTATTATAATAAATAATAAAGTAATTATTAATACAAATTATAAAACACAACTTACAAATAAGAGTAGAGCATTAAAATCTTAATTACCGGGAGTAATAAATCAAAACACTTTAAAACGTGATAAATGATATTCATAACAAAATATTAAACATGATTAATTGGATAAAATAGTACGAATAGAAATACATTATAAATCACACATATTCTCTATTGATATCATATTTATAATTATATTACTTTTCTTTTAGTTAGATCAATTTCAATTTTTGTTTAGATTAATATGAATACAATGACGCATAATAGAACTTCTAAACTACATTGACTAAATAATTTATAATAAAAAAAGAATAAATATCTTTTAAAATTATTTCATAACTAAATCACAAAATATATTACATATACATAAATCATTATAAAGTCCACAAAATAACACATGTTCTAAATATTAGAAAATTACTCAAATAGAAATAGATTCAAAATTTAATATGAATCACAAATCAATCTATACTATAAATCTCATTATAATTATAGAAATGTAAAAAAAAAAAAATCACATAGTTACAACTCAAAAAATATAATTAGAAATAGAAATAAATTCCATATGTTATAATTTGAATACTATATAATATTTCTAAATTCATCTTCTAAAGAGTTGGGAGGGAAATTAAATTTCATAAGTTATAATTTTAATTTTAATACTATATATAATATCCCTAAATTCGTCTTGGGAGGGAAAATTTAAAGTGTAAAAATAAATATATACATACAGCCATGGGAGTTCAGAATATTTAAAGTTTAAAAATGAATATATATGCACCCATGAGAATTCAACCCCATGAACTCAACATTGATAATCATAAGCCCTACTAACTAAGCTAAACCAAATTTATATTACTTAAATATACATTAAATACTTATACCTAAACTCTATAGTATATATATATAAGGTGGTGGACTAGGGTGGGCCCTGGGCAAGGGCGGGATGGGCCCTTGCCCAGGGACGGGCCTATCTGCGATTAGTCATTTATGTGTCTATGGTTACCATTTTATGTGTCTATAGTTAATATATTATGTGTTTTTAATTTATTTATAGGTATGACTGCAATTACAAAAAAATCAATTGCAAACACATAATCTGAATGTTATTTTTGGATCATTATTTACAATACAAAGTAGACTATGGTCCATGGTGTACAGTTGCAACCATTATACTGTGGACCATGGTCCAAAAACTGTGCTGTTTAAGTAAATAAACGGTTGTCGTTAAGTTTTAACAGATCCCATATTTTTTGTGCGTTCATAACAAAATAAAACTATAGTGTATCTAAAATGAAATTGTCCCGCATATTGTGTTTATATTATCAAACGAAACTGTAATTGAATTGAATTGATACTTTAGTTGTATTGAAATGAAACTGCAACATGTATAAAATGTAACTGAAATATTGAATTGAATTGATACTTCTACTCCTTTCTTTACCTACAGTGATCAAAACCTTGTTCTTGTTCGTCGGGGTTCATTGTTTGAGTGCTCAAACTTGAAGTCGTAGCTTGTTTTATCATGAAAAACCTATGCTACAACGCTCTTAGCACATTGGCAGGTAGCAAATAAGGTTTTAAGGACAGTGTAGTGATTACATGACTCAAGCTTTCCACTTACCCGAAAGCCCTTTCGTTTCTTGTACTTGTTAATTTCCAGAAATATTATTTTCGTATTAATATATCGTAACACATCATTAGTATATCATGGACTTCGATTCGATCATATAGAAATTAAATGTGGATTCAAATCATAATCAAAATATATTAAACAATACCGTTTCTCTCATTAAATTCTTTTTTCTTAACTTAATTTTTTTTTAAAATTTTCTTTTTTAGAAATAGAATTAAAGTATAAAAACTATATCATTAAAAAAACTCTAATTAAGATATTTTTAATGACACTTATTAAGAAATTTGCATGTTCAATTCTCAAATTAAAAAGTATTATTTTCACCTGAACGAGAACCTCGATCTATATATATATATATATAAAAGAGGAATCCGGTAAAGAATTAGCATGGGAAACAGATGCTACGATGATGAACATGTACAGCCCTTCTTTTGAGCTACAGCACTGTTGAGGCCTTTCAACTTTTCTCAATTATTTGATTGCAATTTGACAAAAGAAGGCCCCTCTAATTGACAGCAGAACATGCAGCACTATCTTATTATAAAACCAAAATGGATCAGATCATTATTTGACTGACGTATATGGTGGTGATGCAAGACTTGACACGCAATTCACGACCACCTACGATTATTCTCTGCAGGCTTGCATCAATGTGTTACTTTTGATTTTGAATGAATGGATAAAGATGAATAAAATTTGAAATTTGGACACAATTAGGAATATGCGTTTGTACGTCATATGTAATATGCTAAATGTGTATGGCATTTGCATTTCACTCTACTTCAAAAAAAAAAAAAAATTAACCCTAGTAAAAACACATGAGAAATGCCATTTTTCGTACAGGACCAAAAAAAAATACAATTTTCATTCGTCATAGGTTAAACAAAAACTATTTTCATCCATGTAATACTCTCTCACTTTCAAAAGTAGATTTTACTTACACATCACCAAATTTACAATTCTTTTATTATTTTCTTTACATCTCCCGTAATATATACTCTCTAATTGTCAAAAGTGATCCCATACTCACATTACATTAAAATTTTATTATCTGTTATCAATAAATCTTATTTTATCTCCACAATTATTATTTTGTATCAATTTATAAATTAAAAAAATATTAGATTAACAAAAATGAAAATTTATATATATAATTATTTTTTTAATTAAAAAAATTATTCGTATTATGTATATAGTTGAATAGAAATTATATTACTCAAAAATAGTTATATGAGAAACATATGAAGAAATTATTAGACGAGTAATAAGTTTATGATGAATTTTATTTGTATGTATTGTTTAGGGTATCAATAATAAAAATGTTATGTATTAATAATTTATTTACATAATAAAAAAATAAAAAGAATTAATTATTCAAAAGAAAAAGCTAATAAAAAAAAACAATACAAAATTTTTTTAAAAAAAGATACAAAAGGCTACGGAACCTTTTGTATGTGTAGTGCAAGTTTGCAACCCAAAGCAGCACCAAAAAAAAAAAAAAAAAAAAAAAAAAAAAAAAAAAAGCCATGTCAGCTTGCCAAGGTGTGAATTGTAAGTATAATTTCAGCCCGATTGACACAGACTATTGAGTCAGTGTGAGTGACGCATTAGTCCTATTGTATGGAAATCACATTTCCTAGCTATATGTGTTTTATTATGGTTTAATTTTGCTTTTTTTTTTCTTTTTTAAATAAAGTGAAACGCATATGTCATATGCGTTTGTAGTTCACCAAATCTCCAAATACATATGCCAAAATACATCAACCGCATGTCATGCGATTTTTTATTTTTATTTTTTTCAAGTTCCAAACATGTATTCAGGAAAAATATGAATACCATTTGGGCATTTGGCAAATTCAATTTTGGTTTGGTCAACACACAAATGGCTTTTCTGAAATGAGTTTTTCTTAAATTTCAAAAGTCACATAATTATTTGTTGTCTACCAGAGTATATGAGATAATATAAATGATAATATTTCAGTAGCTAAACAGATAGGGCCAAAGATCTACCCACTTTGAGCATAATCCTCACACTTTGAATTTATAACTTTCTTCTCTTTTCCCAATTCAAATTCAAATTCTGTGTATCATCTTCCTATATATTATATTGGTGGTCCATGCAAAAATATGAAATTCTTGACAAACAGAGAGAGAGAGTGTGAGAGAGAGATGGACGATACGGAGAAAAGGCTTTATGAAGCTGCAGTTGATGGCAACACAGTCGCCCTACAACAACTGCTAGCAAACGACGAACTAATTCTGGAGAGGATAACAGTAACTCGTTTCGACGAGACCCCACTGCACATAGCAGCCATGCGAGGCCACGTCGAGTTCGCAGCCGCAATTCTGGAACGCAACATCGAGCTGGCTTCAGAGTTGGATTCCCGAAAGTTATCTCCCCTTCACATCGCATCAGTGAAAGGGAATGTGCGGATGGTGAAGCTGCTGGTTTGGGCTTGCCCTGAGATGTGCGTAGCGCGCGATCGATATGGGAGGAACCCTCTCCACCTTGCGGCCATGAAAGGCCGAGTTGGAGTTTTGAAAGAGCTTTTGAGGACTAGACCGGAGGCCGCTCGACAAAGGACCGATTTTGATGAGACTGTTTTGCACTTGTGTGTGAAACACAATCAGTTGGAAGCTCTCGAGATGATGCTGGAGAGCATAGAAAGTAAGGGTGATGGTGATGAGTTCGTGAACGCAGTAGATTCTGATGGAAATACCATTTTTCACTACGCTGCTTCTCACAAACAAACTCAGGTATATATATATATATGTGTGTGTGTTCATATTGTTTTTTCTTTTTCTTCCTGGCCTCCAATTTATAGCTAGCTAGATGGAGTTGCTCGAGGAAAGTAAGGGTTAATCCAACGCCATGTAACTAGGGGACTATTGATGGTCAAGTTCTTGAAAATATGTGGCCATAAAAAATAAGTTCAGTATCTTAACTCTCGAAAATGTGTGAAGGTATAATGAAATAGCTTTTAACATAGTTGTAAGCGTTTGATCTAATAAGAAGTGTAAGACTAGCTAGTGCGGGTACTGCTGGGGAATTGTTAAGTGGCGGTAAAGAGTCAAGTCCAATAGGGTGACTCAAAAGTGTAAGCGGGTCCCTTCAGAAGAGGCACCTTACTCAGATTAATTCTTGTTTGCACCGAGCCGACCTAATTAAGGGGCAAAATATTGGCCCGACCACTCTTAAGGGGATTAATTCTCGTTTGCACTAAGCCGACCTAATTAAGGGGCAAAATATTAGCCCCGACCACTCTTAAGGGGTAAGAGTGTACGACCACTCAGACCAACAAAACTGGTTATTTTCTAGGCCCATTGAATGTAAGCTATAGGTAACTAATAATATTAAATTAAGTGCAGACTATGAAAAACTTTGTAAGAAACAAACAAGCTGCAGATGTGAATGGAAACGGAAAAACAGAGATTGACGACACTACATTAGCACAAGAGGAGAGAGAATTATCCGAAGAATGGCTGCAGTCGCCGGAAATTACCGAACAACCTCCCGCAACGGGCGGAGCCCGACGTGACACTCCTCCTAACAATCGCCAGGCAACCCATCAAGCAGAAAGGCCGAGAAGAAAGAACGGAGGGGCAATTATGGTGGCGGCCTCAGTCCTTGCAACAATGGCATTCCAGGCCGGAGTCACCCCTCCGGGAGGCGTTTGGATAAACAACGATTCTGCCAAATACAACAAACTTCCCGTCGGCCGCCGGTCTCCGCCGCCGCACAAGGCGGGGGAAGCCGTGATGTCGTCCGATAACCGGCGGGGAGGGTATCAAAATTTCCTGGACGCCAACACGCTAGCATTCATCGCATCCCTCACCGCCGTACTGATAGAGCTGAGCGGGCTGAACCTGAGATGGATCGACGGGTTTCTCAGGCTGATCATGTGGTTCACCGTCACCTCTCTTGTGGTGACTTACGGCGTCTCCGCCGTGCTCGTCACTTCACACAATTCCGTGTCGGACCTCAGCCGAACGGTGAAGATTTGTATAACGATTTGGTGCATCGTAATGGGTTTGGTTGTGCAGTGGAACAACCTTCGCCGTCTTTACATGTCAAAGCCATGGCTGGGAATTGCAAGGCTTGGGAACAATATAGTGATGCGAGGGAAGAATATAGTGATGAGCAGTAATTACTGGAGTCGAGTCGTCCCATAAGCCTAAGACCTGCGACACCCCTTCCTGGAAAGGTTTGATTGGATGCAGAGGCGGGGCGGGGACCCCGGCCCGGCCACTAACCCGGCTTCCCAAAATAAATATTCCCTTTTCCATTTTACCTGTAATGTGTGTGTTCATATGTTTTTTTCTTTTTCTTCCTCGCCTCCAATTTATAGCTAGATGGAATTTCTCTTTTCAGTGCCTAAAGGAGTAATGTATATTAGTTCAGGTTTCTTTAGTTTTATTTGTGTGGTTAGACTTTGTCTGGCTTTGTTAGAACTACTCCCCGTATTATTAGCTTAGAAAATGTAGTATTAAGCTCTTCTTTCGCATAATAAAGCATTCACTTATTATCTCTATATGGTATCCAGGGCGTTACTATAGTCAGAGACCAAATTAATAATTTTGCTATAGTCAAGGGACTAAATTGGTAATTAATTTTTTACTGAAATGGTTCCTTGACTATAACAAAATTATCAATTTGGTCCCTTGACCATAGTAAAATTACCAATTTGGTTCCGATTTAACGGATGTTTAACGGCAAAATAAACGGAGGACCAAATTGGTTAAATTTTCAAAATCGAGGGACTTAATCGATCACGAAAAATTGTTGAGGACCAAATTAGTAATTTTACAATAGTCGAAGAACCATTTCCGTAATAAACTCTTATTTTTATTATATTTAAATTTAACATATCAAAATTAAAATAAATTTATAATTATAAAATTGTTAAAAATTTACCAACAAAATTAAATTCAACAATATTTCAACAATTTTTTTTTTAAAAAAAAGAATTCAATTACCAAAATTTAACAAAAGACATTTATTTATAAAATAAAATTTAAAAAAAAAAAAAGGAATTTGGCCGTTGCACAAAAGAAAAGAAAAACAGTAAACAAAAAACAAAGTCAAAGAAACTCATGTCGCCTTTGCAGTTTTAACCGTGATAAAAAAAAAAAAAAAAAAAAAAAAAAAAAAAAAAAAACCCAAAAAAAANAAAAAAAAAAAAAAAAACCCTGATAACATGAGGGTGTTGCAGGAGTCTCCAAAATGCAACGCCCCATTTGTTAAAAAATTCATGTCAAAGTTTTTTTTTTTCCTTAAAACTGTGTCAAACAACACTAATGGGGATGGCCTAAAGGCCAGTCCAACACTATATAGCTAGGGAATTGTTGGGTGGATGCTGTTAAATAGTCAAGTTTAGTATCCTAACTCTTGAAAATGTGTGGTCGTAATATGGAATTTTAATATATACACACATATGTGTATGTGTATGTGTATGTATCTTTATTTTATATACTAGTTTTTCATGCGAATGAGATAATGCCCAATGTTTATTATTAAATAAGTATTTCAAAGTATATCTAATGTAAGATTATATAGGACTTAGGAGATGTTAATGCATATGTAAATGAATGTTAAATTTGTTTATTTAAATCAGTAATTCAAAGTTTATGAATGCAAGATAATATATTAGAGATTAATTATAATTGTTACTAAAATAAATGTTTGCAATTCTGTAAAAGCGCTAATCTAAAAACTTAGTCTAAAAATAGTAGTATAAATAAATACTACTTTTTCGCTTCAAGTTCTCTAAGCCTTTTTAATTCTCTTTCAGGTAGCATTGTCATTGCCTTTATCTTCAGTACTTGTTGTTTTATTTTAAAAAAATTTATTTATTGATATTTGGTAATGTGTCATGTGCAATTGAGTTATTGTAGTAGTATAGAGAGCAGTGTCATGCAATGAGATTATGCTGTAGGAAGTTGTGGATTTGTCTCGTTGTGTTTGTATATATGATTGAGATCTTAGTTGTACTATAAATTCTTGATCTTGCAATTGCCCATTGATATTTGACAGTGGTAGTTTTTCCCCTACATGTTTCATGTGCTATGAGATGTGTGTCGTAAATTCTCATGTGAAAGTATTGAACAAAATATTAATATTTATTATATTTGTAAAAGGTTAATGAATAGTACATTTTTTTCTAGTTTCATAACTTGTTTACTTGATAGTAGCAACAATAACTTTGCAGGTTGTCTGAATACTGATGCTGCAATATGTCCAGTTTCATCAATAGTTTCTACATCCATTTTGCACATGTTTGTTTTGAAGTTCATATTTTTGGAATTAGTATGAATAAATGTAGTACTTGATTGTGTGTGTGTTTTTGTAATTCTTTTTTTTTTTTTTTTATTTGATACTAGTCTTGGAGTAACCATTGCTATCTTTTCATCATAATGCATGCAGTTAAATAGTTTGTCACTTTGTGAATAAACATTTTTAAACAGTGGCTATATCCTATATACCAATTATTTTTGTTATCAAGATCGATGTTGATTTTGTCTTTAATCCATACAGATTGGTTGTGGAAAATGAAATGAATTGTAAATTTATATTAGTTCTAATATATTTAAAGAATACACAATAAATATTTGACATACAAGATTAATGAATAGTTGAATACTGTAATGGTAGATATTTTTCAAATATTCTTTTTTTTCTGAATTTAAAAGATTGATTCCAACAATATTGTTGTCTCAGCATTTTTTCAATGCATCAACTGTGTCACAATGTTTTATTGCCCTACATTGACATTTTTAATAATGAGTTTTAAATCAATTTATTGAGTTATTTGAATGTCTTCTTTGTTAATAAATCCTCCCTAAGTAGTTAATATGATTGACTTCAAACTAATTTTTTTACAGTAATTTTTTCTATGTTATTAACATAATACTTGGTAAATAAATATATAACATTATTTTTTAGCATAACTTTGATATTTAATTACAAGATAGTGTAAAAAGAAAACAATGAACAATGTAATGCATATAATTAATTAATAAATTTGAAAGTAAGGAATATTTGCATTGTAGAAAATATAGGCAATATAACTAATTGACGGTAATAATGTGTTACCGGTATGTATTTGAGTATTATTTGAATATAATGTTGATACAGTGTTTTGGTATTTGAGTACAGTATTGAGAGCAGGGCTCAGAGCGTAGTGCTCAGTGTACAGATGAGTTCAGTGTTGTTTTGTTTTGTAAGAAGTGTCGTCCGAAGTCCCCCCTCACTGTGTGGTTGTGAGTCTTTTTATTCCCTTCAGCTCAGTAACGGAGCATTGATGAGGAGTTGAACGTTGGACATCAATACCTGAGGTGTTGAATGCTGAGGAGCTGAACGTCGGTCATCAATGCTGAGGAGCTGAACGTTGGCCATCAATGCTGAGGAGTTGGACCGTTGCGCATTGATGCTGAGGAGTGAGGTGTCTTGGGTAGTTTGAACGGCAACTGTCTCGGTCAACGGTCTCGGTCAACGGTTCCGGGTCGGGTACCCAATTACCCTGTCACCAGCCCCCCACTCCCTAGCTAGCGAGAATGGCGGAGGTAGTTAGGGAGTATCAGTCTATCACTTGTGCTGAAATTTTGGTATGTTGGATTCTGGAAGGAAATTTTACCGGATGGAAACTTCACAGATTTGTGGAATATTTCCTAATTTCCCTGCGATTTTGTTTCCTTGTATGGGCCGACTTTGTATGTATATAAGGACCCTCTCAGAATCTGTGTCTTTCACCCTTCCTCATTACGTTAGCTCAGCGGTTTATCATGAGTCCAAAGAGAGCAAGTGCTGCTAAAACAAGTGCGGGGACGAAGAGGCGCCGATCGTTCCGTTTGATGGAGCTGGCCAGACGTGAGAAGTTGAGGCAGAGGAAGGAGGGTGGGCACGAAGTTGGGGATACCGTTGAGGATCCATTAACCCTTCCGTCAGATGGGGAAGAAGAGAAGGATGCCGCGAAGCAACCGAAACAAGCTCCGGTGGAAGAAAGTATGGCCATCGTCCTTGTGCCTGAGGATGAGCTCCCTTTGGCAGTGGAGTATCCCAAGTCCTCGAAGGCCTAGATTCTTAAGTAGGAGTTAGTAGTTTGAAGTGTAACAGTGCGTGATGGCATTGAATGTTGTGACTTCGGCACGGGGCCGAAGCCACGCGGCGTGACCTCGACCAGCGCTGAGGTCACGTTCGCGGCGTGACCTCGGCACTGGGCCGAGACCATGGGCGTGACTTCGATTTTTTTTTTATTTTTTTTTTTTGAGTTTATCTTCCCTAATTATCCGGGATACCCCTTAGAATCTTGAAAATATGTGCCAAGATTTGTTTTAGGAAATTTGTTTCAGAAATCCTGATGATATTAGGAATATTGGGTTTCCTTATACAAAACCCTAGGATTTTGTATAAAAAAACCCTCCTCCTCCTTTTGTAGTCAACCCTCCTCCTTCATTCCACCTACTGATTGCAGTTTGCTTCCAATTTCCTCTTCAAACCATCAAGGATGGTTCTATTGGCATTCTCTACTTGACCATTCGCATGTGGGTATGACACCGCCACCCGACTGTGCTTGATGCCCCATTCCGTCAAAAAGTCTGAGAACTCTCTGCCTTCGAATTGACGTCCGTTGTCAGTGATTACTTGGATGGGGATGCCGAAGCGGCATAGTATGTTCTTCTCTACAAACTTTTTACACCTGGCTGCTGTGATGCTAGCCAGAAATTCAGCTTCCACCCATTTGGTGAAGTAGTCAATGGCCACGATAATGTACTTCCGGCTTCCTGAGCCCGTGGGCAGGGCTCCCACCAAATCTATTCCCCATCTTGAGAATGGAATTGTTGTGCTCACCAGAGTGTAGTTGGTTGCGGGTCGTCCTGGCAATGTTTGGAATTCTTGACACTTAGGGCATCGCTTGGCGTATTCTGCGCAATCCTTCAACATCTTTGGCCAGAAGAAACCTTGCAGCATGATGCGTCGAGCTATGGTGTATGCTCCTTGATGCGCGGAGCACACTCCTTCGTGGACTTCTCTCATCATCAACTCTGCTTCGTTAGGGTATACACACTTCAAGAGTGTGCCATTATAGGATAGTTTATATAACTTGTCTTCTAATATTAAGTAGCTGGGTGCCCGCAACCTTGTTAGTTTTGCATCTTGCTCGTCCGCTGGTAAAGTGCTATCCTTCTTGTACTTTGTGATGTGGTCAATCCAACATGGCTCTCTGGATTGCACAGGGCAGACCCATGAGATGTCGATGCTGGATGTCTCCAAATCCTCAACCCGAGCAATCTTGCGAATGTGGCGGGGGATCCCAGTGCTCAGCTTGGAGAGCATGTCAGCGTCAGCATTCTGTTCTCGAGGTACTTGGTGAATTTCATACCCCTCAAATTCTCGCAAGGTTCGCAGCACTGCATCCCTGTATCTTTGCATGTTCCATTCATTGGCTTCATATTCCCCAGTCACCTGACCGACCACTAACTTAGAATCACATCGGATGCGAATTTTTTCTGCTCGTAGTCCTGCTGCTAACCGCAGTCCGTTGAGGAGAGCCTCATACTCTGCCTCATTGTTAGATAACTTGAAGTGGAACCTGATTGCATAGTAAGCGCGAAATCCTTCTGGAGTGATGAGCACTACTCCACCCCCACAACCTTTATTGTTGGATGAGCCATCCGTAGATAAGGTCCACCATCCACTATCTTCATTTTCCACCTGCTCCGTCACCTCGCGGGCTGTGCATTCCACTATGAAGTCTGCAAGGGCTTGACCTTTGATGGCGGGCCTTGGTTTGAATTCAATGTCGAACTGGCTGAGGTGCATGGCCCATCTCGCCATCCTTTTAGAGGCGGTGACCGCAGCAAACACTGTTTTCTCCACGGCAGTGTACCGTAGTTCTGCATCGTGTAGGGCCTTGCTCACATAGTAAATGGGACGCTGAGTCCCTCCTTCCTCTTTGACCAACACGGAGCTGATCGCACCCTGTGATATACCCAGGTATAAAAGTAAGGTTTCACCCGCCTCTGGTTTTGCAAGCAGTGGCGGGGATAGCAAATATTTTTTCAAGTCATCGAAGGCCGACTGACACTCTGGGGTCCATTCAAACCCCTTATTCTTCTTTAGTATCTGGAAGAAGGGGAGGGATCGTTCGGCCGATTTAGATAGAAATCGACCCAAAGCCGCTAAGCGACCATTGAGTCTTTGGACTTCTTTGATGGACCGCGGGGGTTCCATGTCAAGAATGGTTTTTACCTTTTCTGGGTTTGGTTCTATCCCATTTCTAGTAATCATAAATCCCAGAAACTTGCCCCCATTGACTGCGAACGTGCATTTCTTAGGGTTCAAGC
The DNA here is from genome assembly GCF_003576645.1 of Ipomoea triloba. Lineage (NCBI taxonomy): Eukaryota > Viridiplantae > Streptophyta > Magnoliopsida > Solanales > Convolvulaceae > Ipomoea > Ipomoea triloba. The sequence goes on from NC_044930.1 coordinate 11,163,573, forward strand.
GTAAATTGAAATTTCTCATAATAGAAAATACCTCGTTAAGGTCTTTGACATGAGAGGCACCTCTACGGCTCTTGACAATCATGTTGTCTACGTATGCCTCCATGTTTCGTCCCAATACTTTCCCAAACAATTTGGCCACCATCTGGGTGTAAGTTGCGCCTGCGTTTTTGAGGCCGAACGGCATGACCAAGTAGCAAAAAATGCCTTCTGGGGTGGTGAACGCGGTCTTCTCGGCATCCTCCTCATGCATGAATATCTGATGGTACCCCCAGAAGGCATTCATGAAGCTCATCAATTCGCATCCTGCCGTCTCATCTACCAGCTGATCTATGTTTGGCAAGGGGAATCGATCCATAGGGCAGGCTCTGTTGAGATCTGTATAATCCACGCACATTCTCCACGTGGAGCCTTTTGGGGCCAGGACTATGTTGCTCAACCACTCGGGATAATAGATCTCCTTGACATGTCCTGCTTGTGTCAACGCGACCACCTCGTTTTTCACAAAGTCCCTTCGTTCAGCCGACATGTATCGCTTTCTTTGCTGTACTGGTTTCTTGGTAGGGTCCATGGCTAACTTATGGGTTATGATGTTTCGATTGATACCTAGCATGTCTTCTGGACCCCACGCAAAAACTTCTTTAAACTGTCGGATGACTTCGACTATCTGGGCTCTTAGTTCTGGTGCCAACCCAGTGCCAATCTTTACGACCCTATCTGCTCGTGCGGGATCGACCACCACGTCTTCCGTTTCAGATGCAGGCTCGGCGCGGAGCCAGCCCTCCTCTTCTCTCAGCACTTTTTCTACGATGGTGTGGACCTGCAGATCTTTCTATCCAATTTTCTTGCACGCTTTGACGTAACAGCTACGAGCTGCTCTTTGATCTCCTCTCGCAACTCCTATCCCGTATGGCGTGGGAAATTTCATGCATAGGTGCTCCATCGAAATTATCGCCTTCAGATCTTCCAGAGCTGGCCTCCCTAGTATGATGTTATGGGCACATGTGAGTTTCACAACAATGAACTCCATGTTTATTCTGGAGGTGTTGGGGCTCATACCTATCTCTACTGGTAGTACCACGGATCCCTCCGTCTCTATTGAATCTCCAGTAAAACCAGAAAGTGGAGTCCGTACCTCTTTGAGTTGATTTCTGGGGAGTCCTAGTTTGGTGAAAGCGTCGTAGTACATCACGTTGACTGAGCTCCCGGTGTCTACGAGTATGCGATGCACAACGCTGTCGTTGATCTCCATCTTGATCACCAACGCATCTCGGTGAGGCAGTGGACCTTCTGGGAGGTCATCGTCAGAGAAGGTAATGGCTTCCCTCCTCTGCTTTTTTCCCTTTGGAAGGCTGACCACCTCACCTACATACTATGGATGTGCTTCCTGGGAAGTCTATCTTAGGAGGTAGTATTGACGCCCCCGCGCTTGTCCGCAGCCTCATTTCCCCAGTGGATGCAGAAATTCTTGAGGAGCAGAGCTTGGCTATGCTACGGGAGCGATATTGCAAAATGGCTATGGAGTCTATGTTGATAGGGGAAAGTCTTCATTCACAGTACGAAGCTATGTTCCACGATGCTCTTGAGCAGAGGAAGAAACTCACACAAGACCTACTGCTGCAGGATACCGAGCTGAAGAAACTAAGGGAAGAGAATATAACGCTGAAAACTGATTACTCACAGTTAGAGCAGAAGCTGAAGGATGAGCGAAAGGAGCACAAGGAGACTCGTGCCACTGTTACCAAGCTGGAGAGATCTCTGGAAAAGGCGCGACAGACTTACAAGCAATCATCTGAGTTCAAGGATGACGTCTGGGAGTTCATGAGCACTCCTGAAGCTGTAAAGGAGTTTTCTGCGTCCGTGGCTGGTCGGGCTGCACTTGAGGGCAGAGTCTCAGCTAGCATTCGATCTTGGACTGTTCACCATGCAGCAACAGATTTACCCGGTGCTTAAAGAAGAGAATCCTGATTTTGATCCCCAGGCTATGGGCTTGCCTAAGTTTATGGAGAATCCTGACCCTGAGTCTGAGTACGACATATTCCCTGACGACATATTCCCTGACTCCATAGCCATTTTGCAATATCGCTCCCATAGCACAGCCAAGCTCTACTCCTCAAGAATTTCTGCATCCACTGGGGAAATGAGGTTGCGGACAAGCGCGGGGGCGTCAATACTACCTCCTAAGATAGACTTCCCAGGAAGCACATCCATACCAAGCCGGATCAAGTTGGTGCGAAGGCGCGGAGGTGGCGTTGGCAAGGCTTCCCCTTGCTCGGAGGGGCGGGGCAGACGATCCCTCGGGCAAGGGATCCACATCCGAAGTAGGAGCCGGGGGCTGGGTGGAAGATCTTGTTTGCGGAGGCGTCAGGTTACAGGCTCCTCCACCAGATGTTGAGGCTTGACTCTTCTTTCCTTTTTTGTCACACATTGTCGGGTAGGCTTTGTTGATGCTGGTACTGTCCCGGATACTCAACGAATTGGGTAAAATATCCGCTCTGCACCTGTTCCTCTATTTGTCCTTTTAAAGTATGGCACTCGTCAGTATCATGTCCAACCTGCCGGTGGAACCGACAGTACTTAGTTTGGTCCTCGCCCGTAGAAACTGCTATACACTCTGAGGGAAAATGCACCATTCCCATTTCCTCAGCGTGACTTAGAATCACGCTAACCAGGTAAGTAAGCGGTGTTAAGTGCCGCGGTGGGGCGAGACGAGGTCGCTCATCTCTTCCCTTCGTTGAGGGTGGTTGGTTTGGTCGTGGTGCCTAGCTAGGCGGACCAGCTTTATCAGGTCGCCCACTCTTTCGTCCTTCCTCCTCATCCTTCTTTCTCCTGTCAGCCTCCTCTGCGTCTGCGTACCGGTTGGCCGTTCTCATGAGTTCTTCATAAGAGCGTGGGTGGTGGGCGTTCATTTGTTTGTGGAAATCGCCTGACTTCAGTGCTTGGATGAAGATGAGAATCGCTGCCTTCGAATCAAAGTCATATACGTTGTTGACTTCTTTTTTCCATTTGCTTAAGAAGTCTCGCAGGCTTTCCCCTTATCCTGCTTTACCCCGCCGAGATGTGAGAATGGTTTCTTATGTTGTATACTTCCTGAGAAATAGGACAAGAAACTTTTGGATAGCTCTGCAAAAGTTTGAATTGATCCGTCTGGGATTGTGTTAAACCAATCTTGAGCCGTTCCGTCCAAAGTGGACAAGAACGCTCTGCACATGATGGCATCGCTTGCTCCTATCATGACCATGGCTGCATTGTATCTTGTCATATGGGAACGCGGATCCGAAGTGCCAATGTAGGCCTTGATGGTGGGTAGTCGAAATTCTTTTGGAAGGGGAACTTCCATTATGTCGGAAGAGAATGGAGCAGTCATTCTTACTTCAGGTTCTGGTGAGTGTTCTCTTGCTTCTACTTTCTTCTCCAAGTCATCTATCTGCCTCTGGAGTTTTTCAACCAAGTTGTCCTGTGGGGATCTGCGTTTAGTGGAGTGGCGCAGAGCCGGTTCACCAGATTCGCCCATCCCTTCTCGGACAGATCTGGAAGCCGCCGGGCGTTGCTCAAGACCCATCGGCTGAGGATCGCCGTGAGATCGCACCTCCACCTCTGGATGAGGAGGTGGCGGTGGTGGGGCCTGGCCTTGCATTCCTACTACTAGTTGGGCCATCGTTGCCGCCGCCTGTTGGATGACCTGCGCCGCAGCTTGGAAGTCCACGGCTTGGATGGGAGCAGTATTCACTGGCAGGGGAGCGCAACCCCCATCATGGTTGTTGTTGATTTGGCCACGAAGGTCACCCTTGAGATGATCTCCCCCATGGTTACTGTTGAGCTGCTCACGAAGATCACCCAAGGGGTGACCCTTGTTCACCTGACGAGGAGTATGCGAGCTGCTAGATCCAGATTGTGCCATTGTTACCGATGAGATGAACTGAGTGGTTTGTGATTTTGTGAATTTTGCCTGAGATCTGATCTCGGCTCTCAATGAAAGCACCAATGACGGTAATAATGTGTTACCGGTATGTATTTGAGTATTTTTTGAATATAATGTTGATACAGTGTTTTGGTATTTGAGTACAGTATTGAGAGCAGGGCTCAGAGCGTAGTGCTCAGTGTACAGATGAGTTCAGTGTTGTTTTGTTTTGTAAGAAGTGTCGTCCGAAGTCCCCCCTCACTGTGTGGTTGTGAGTCTTTTTATTCCCTTCAGCTCAGTAACGGAGCATTGATGAGGAGTTGAACGTTGGACATCAATACCTGAGGTGTTGAATGCTGAGGAGCTGAACGTCGGTCATCAATGCTGAGGAGCTGAACGTTGGCCATCAATGCTGAGGAGTTGGACCGTTGCGCATTGATGCTGAGGAGTGAGGTGTCTTGGGTAGTTTGAACGGCAACTGTCTCGGTCAACGGTTCCGGGTCGGGTACCCAATTACCCTGTCACTAATGAAATTATATCTCTTTTTAAATTGTTTGATAATGAATATTTATTTTTGTATAAAGACATTGTAGACATCGAATTATAAATTAAAGAAATGAATATTTCTTTGAAAATATTTTTCCAAATTTTTTTAAAATACCATTGACGCTATTACAATATAGCATTTGTTGATATATACTTTCTCAACCAACAGAAGCACAAAAAACTGGGAATCAAATCTGTGACTTCTCAAATAGGAGGACCACAGCTATGCCGCTTGACCATAAGGTCTTTGGCTTGATAGGAAAGTATCAAACCGCCCTTACAATTTTTTAAAGTCTCTTTCTCCCACAAACAGAATAAAATTCCTATTTTAATGTTTACCTATTCTAATTTATACCTGGCCCATGGACCTGAATTTGAAAGGCTGCTGCTGCTGAGCTTATAAGAAACCAAGTCTCAGCCCAATGCCCCATTCGATTTTCTTGTATTTTTACTTGGAGAGTTGGAGTCTTGGAGACAGACGATTAAATTTTATACTTTCCCAGTTTTCCTCTACTTCCACTCAGATCGATCCTTTGCTTGCTTCTGAATCCCTCATTTTCTCTCTTCTCTATCGCACACACAACGAGCGGGGATGGCAACAGCGATGGTGGAGGACAGCAATTTCGAGGACGACCAGTTGGCTTCGATGTCCACTGAAGATATTGTTAGGGCTTCGCGGCTGCTCGACAATGAAATTCGAATTCTGAAGGTTCTTTTATTAAACAGTTTTGGGTTTTCATTGAATTTGTGTTTTCTCATTTCAATGTATTCGATGATTCAATGTTTGATAATGATGGGCATTAGGAAGAGCTGCAGAGAACCAATCTAGAATTGGATTCTTTCAAGGAAAAGATCAAGGAGAATCAAGAGAAGATTAAGCTCAACAAACAGCTTCCTTACTTAGTCGGGAACATAGTTGAGGCGAGTAATTGGTTCTTCTTTTTTGTTCATTAGTATATTTTGAGCACTGCAACTCATATATGTGGAGAAGCTGTGAAATTAGGGGTTCCATAGATTCTAGGTTCTAAAGTTTTTTTGCTCAACAGTAAATATTGAAACTTCATATTGATTAGCTGGTTTTTTCTTTTGAGATACACTGTCAAAACTCAAGACCTAGATTGTTGGGAACTTGATGAATGTAACTTAGGAACCAATTTTTTCTTTACTGTCATCTCTTTAACAACTACAACAATTTTGTTGTACTTTCTTGAGCTTCTGAAATGAATACTTACTATTACCAATCACCCTTACATGCTTTGACTGTACTAGAATCTTATATTCTTATGCATAATTTTATTCTTTTTAAGTTAGAATATGTATTTAGTATTTACCTTTTTCATTGGTGTATATTTTTTTGGGGGCTTATGGGGGCACTACTCTGATCATTAGGAGTAAAGTATGAGCTTTATAACATGGAATATATTTTATTACATTACATGTGAAAACCCAATAGGACTTGAATCATTACTCTACATCCTGCTCCTTCAATAACTAGATTGTAAGCGTAGGTTTAACGTGGGAACACTTAGTTTTATTGGGGAAAAAAAACATTAATGCTGTGACTTGTTATTTGTGTGAATTTGTAGACTGATAATAAATTTATTCTTGCATGTTTGGTAGTTTCATAGGCCAATACTTCTATATATTTATAACAGTCCTTCCTTGGTGGCATTGCCTTGAATCTTATTGCCTCTCTGTTTAAGTAGTGGTCGGTTGCCTGGTGATGGATTACGTGTGGGCTAACAAGGGAAAGTGGAAAACTCCTATTATAAGATCCCTCAAGAGTAAAATCATTGTTTTCTATTGCAGAACATAAGAAATTCAGTTACATGATTTTCTGATAAAAAATAAATAAAAATAAAAGATGTAAACACTGCCACAATGGTATGTTATCTCTTTCGAGGTGCTAATTAATTTTTGTCATTGTCAGATTTTAGAAATGAACCCAGAGGAAGATGCTGAGGAAGATGGAGCAAATATTGATCTTGACTCACAAAGAAAGGGCAAGTGTGTTGTACTGAAAACATCCACTCGCCAGGTAAGATTGCATGTTCTTGACTTCTTGTCAATATTTTCTCTTCATGCCTTTGTTGGTATTCCTATTTGCTGACGTGAGTGCCATTCAGTTTCAATGATGTCCGGTTGTCTTCAGACTTCAATTGATATTGATTTGCTTGTTATGAATTGTAGACAATATTCCTGCCTGTGGTTGGTCTTGTTGATCCTGACAAATTAAAGCCTGGTGATTTGGTTGGTGTGAACAAAGATAGTTATTTGATCTTGGACACTTTGCCATCTGAGTTTGATTCTCGGGTTAAGGCAATGGAAGTTGATGAAAAACCAACAGAGGACTACAATGATATTGGAGGCCTTGAGAAACAGGCATGTATTTTTTCTTCACAGTTGAACAATTATGCTGTATGGATTAACTGTACATTTTGTTTATGCTTTTAGCATTTAATGTAGAAATCCTCTAATTTTGCTTGGAACTGTTTCAGATCCAAGAACTGGTTGAGGCAATTGTTTTGCCCATGACACACAAAGAGCGGTTTCAGAAATTAGGAGTTCGTCCACCTAAAGGTGTTCTTCTATATGGGCCTCCTGGGACTGGAAAAACTCTTATGGCTCGTGCTTGTGCTGCACAGACAAATGCTACTTTTCTTAAGCTAGCAGGTCCCCAACTTGTTCAGGTATTAGATTTCTTGCAATCTTGTTAATATTTATTTTTCATACATCTTTCTTTTCTTTGCCAACACCAAGATATTTGTGAATTAGTGTTTTGATTTTTTAGATAGAATTTGACACATGTATTTTTTAGTTAGATAGTTGTGTGGTTATTAATAGTATAAGATTCAATAAGTTTGATATGTATGTGTATATATATTCTGTATCCTTAGATTGACTATGAAAGTTCATTGTAGACATAACAACCAATATTGTTATGAATATAGATGTTTATTGGAGACGGAGCCAAACTTGTCCGTGATGCTTTCCAGCTTGCAAAGGAAAAATCCCCTTGCATTATTTTCATTGATGAAATTGATGCTATTGGCACAAAGCGTTTCGATAGGTACACTATTTACCTGGCATGTTCAATTGTACTTGAATAGCTTTTGTGCCTTCCTATGCAACATATTTGCTTCTTGTAGTTCTTGTTGTTGTTGTTGTTGTTATCATGGTGTGATGGGTGAACAAATTGATTATTTTTTTTCCTGCCGATTTGATGATTGTTCACTGTAACTGACTTTTTGTTCATTATATGCAGTGAAGTCAGCGGGGATCGTGAAGTCCAACGAACTATGTTAGAATTACTGAATCAGCTTGATGGTTTTAGCAGTGATGAAAGAATAAAGGTATATTCTTTTCATGACTAAATCTTTATGATACCATCTTTTTGTTTGGTGGTTGTTTGTACTACTGCCAGCTGCCATTTTTTCTGGAAGTGTAGAAATACCCTGGCTTGAGATTTTACACGTGTGCACAATGGTTGCCTTTTATCGTTAACGAGAATGTGTCAGTAGACTTGTGCTGTTGTTTATGTTGGCTTGCTCCCTGCCCTTCAGGTCATAGCAGCAACAAATCGAGCTGATATTCTAGATCCTGCTTTGATGAGGTCTGGCCGATTGGATCGTAAGATTGAATTCCCCCATCCTACAGAGGAAGCCAGAGCTCGGATATTGCAGGTAAACCCTTGCATAAGGATATCTCAATAATCTCTCTCTCTTTTTTGTTCCTATTTGTGTTTTGACTTCTATGTAATGCCATGAAAATTACAGATCCACTCCAGAAAGATGAATGTTCACCCAGATGTCAACTTTGAAGAGCTGGCTCGTTCTACAGATGACTTCAATGGGGCACAATTGAAAGCTGTTTGTGTTGAAGCAGGCATGTTAGCACTCCGGCGGGATGCTACTGAGGTATTTCCCTTGACCCTTTCTGTTGTTAGTTAAAGTGTGTGCAAGGGGTTTTGTCGCCCTTGGGTCGGAAATTTGGCATGCCATGCAATCCTATAAGCTTTAGGAGGATTTAATATGAAACAAACTCCATAAAATTAAATATCAAGAAGTTGTCTAGAAAACAACAATAAGCATCCATTTTTTCTTTGTCAATTGTCGCGAGCACTCATTGTAATTTTGCTTGAATCTCCCACAGGTTATCCATGAAGATTTTAATGAAGGCATTATCCAAGTGCAGGCTAAGAAGAAAGCCAGCTTGAACTACTATGCTTAAAATGGAATCAGTGAGATGGGAATGTTACTTGTTAGATTTTACATTTCAGATGAAAAGCATTTAGCGATTACGTTTCAAATCCTAGCCTTCTTCCTTAACAGGAATGGGAAAGAGAAATTTATGTGCTTGATGTTGTGGTCTGTAACTTCATATTGACAAATTGTTAACTGCTTAGATCTTTTGACTTTAATTTAAGATATTCACAGAAGTGGGTTCTCTTCCTAATTGGACTTATTTTATGATTTTCCCACCAGTGCTGTCCTAGTTTTGTTGCAAAAGGTTTTATGCATTTGTTTTAATGAGTTTGTACTTTGTAACTAGAGGTGTGACTATGGAACAATTTTATGACATTAGACTACAAAATTGCTGGTAAAGTGAAGTATAATTCTGTTAAATTAGCTTTTGTACTTTTTGATCTTTTTTTTTTGGGATGACGAAGGAAACCTCGACCGTTTTAGGTATGAGTAAATTCGGCCTTGATCCTAACTTGTTAAGGATCACAAGGAAGTAAACTAACTTAGGTTAACAGCTCCAACTAAGGGGGCAAGAATTTGAACTTATGACCTTGTGATTACAATTTACAAGTTTGGATCTCTTGCCATCTTGATCATTTCTTGATTTGGTTTTATAGGAGCCTGTGGTTGATTTACAGGTGGGAGGTGGCTATTTACAGGTGGGAGGTGGCTAATAATATATATATATATATATATATATATATATATATTGAGAGAGGGAGAGAGGGAGGAGATTATGAAGTCACTTCAACAAGTGCAAATGAGTATAAAATTTTTAGCGCAAATAAATATAATTATGAGGTCATTTTAACGAGTATTAATCAGTATAAAATTTTGAGTGCAATTAGCATTTTTTTTTCTTTTCGAATTGAATGTGTAAAACTCAATTCAAATAAAAATTGTGCAGGATATTATTTGCACCAAACTTTGTCAATGATATGATTTGAGAGTTGAGACAAGACTAGATATTATAGAACCAAACGGTTCCGATTCCAAACTTTAAAAAAGAAAAACATTGAATGTTAACTGGAATAATGACTATTGACTCACCATTGTTATTTTAAAGCAATATATTTAAATAATAACAATAGTGGTATTACATATATATAAAAAGCAGTGCTTATTCAACATATGTAATAACATTGTTTAAATATTGTTTACATATATAATCAATTATCAATTCACTTAATTATATAAAATCAACCATCAAATTGCATGTTGACTGTTGACCACGTATGCATGGATCATAATAACATTTTTTTGAATACTACTAACTCAAAAAAATATTTAGTTTAACTTTGAAAGTTTAAATATTTGATATAATTATTTAAAAACAATTTGAAAAAATTAATTGTTGAATTTGGACAATTAAAGAAAACAAAAACAAAAATAAAAACAAAACAAAAAAGAAAAAGAAAAGAAAAAAAAAACAAAAACAAAAATAATAAAACAAAACAAAAGATTCGGTTCGAACCGGAATCGTCGGTTTTGGAATCGAAGGTGGAACCTTCATACAAGGTTCTGGTTCCGGTTTGACCGATTTCGAAACCGAGAACCGGTTCGGAACCGGAACCAAACTTTGAGCATGTCTAACTAGAAGTAGTATTTTCACTTTTGACTTATTGAGACCAATATGCATTTTAGTTGATTGACCAAGCCAAATAGCTAAACTTGACCAAATTAGCTAAAAATTAGTTCATCAATCATTCTCCAAAACACCCATATTATCTTTAAAAGCATTAGTTTTATATGAATTCTTTAGTCTAAAATCAACATTTTTTTAATGATTGAAAGTTATCTTTGTTCCAAAAACTGTTGCATTAATATGTTTTCTTTTTCCGTATAGAAGATTTATTGTGTACTTTTTACCCAATTGAATGCACTATACGAAGTATTTTTTTTATATAATAAAAGTCTTCATGCATGATAGAGATTATTTCCCGATTATATCTTCCTATACGTTTCGTATATATGCTCGGTATCGAGTCAAGATAAAATATATATCCTTTGAACAAGCAATATTTTATTCTCGAAAGGGGGCCTGCACTTATATAGTTATATAAGCGTCCTAACCCTTCAACACAAAGGGGAAGACCATTCCATACACACAATCAATAAAGCAATTATATTCCTTTCTCTTCTTCTCTGCAATGGAGTTTAAAACGCTTCTTGAAGCCAATTCTTTTCATTTATCATCTCTTACATCTTTGTTCATCAATCACATACACTATAAATGACTATCCTATAGCAATTTACTCCATCAATGCACATATTCACTTTAAATTAAACTATAATATGTTAATGATGAGTAGATGTTGGTGTCAAGCTAATAAGCTAGGCATATTATTTTCAAGCATCTAGTGGTTGAATGTTCCAGCTTCATTTCATATTCTTTTAATTCAAATGATATTTTTAACTCATGAAATTGTCCCACACGCACAAGTTTTTATTAAAAAAAAATTATTCTCTTTCACCAATAATAAAGTTTATTTATTTTTCTATACTTTATTATCTTCTATCAATATATAAATTAATTTCAACTATTTATAACAATTAAATTAGACAAACTTTTTTACAAAATTTAAAATAAAATAATTCATATTACGTAAAAATTCAAAAAGGTAGTGTATTAGGTGTAAGTTCAAAATTTTGAAATTAAAAATTTGAATACCTAAATATCATAAATATTCAAATACATTTAATCATTAAAATTACTAAAATTAAAAATTTCAATACAAATATTAAACTATACTTAATCATGTATTTCATCTCAAGCAAACCATTAATAATCCCATGGTGTGTTTATTTAGAACATGGGAATCTGAATCGAAATGGGAATCAAACATTTGGTAATTGGAATGTGTTTTGGTGAAAGTATTTTGTATGTGTTGGCAGTAGGGTGAAACTGAAATGATTACTAATATTAATGTTTGGTTATGTATGATTCTACCATCAGAATAAATCGTTTAAAAAATACAAAATAAAAAAAAATCAAGGCAATTGATCTTAAGAGTAACGATGAAATGAGTAGGCAATGCAATGAGGAAGTCGATAAAGTGAAGAGAGATGAGTGAGGAGGCGATGAAATGTGGAGGGCAAATTATCCTGTGGACCCGAGTCTAAAATACACAATTTATATACTGAATGTTTACAATTTATATTCATGAATGTTCACAATTTGAATTGTGAACATTTAGTAGGTAAATTGTGACGGGTCCACCTTGCAAGGTGGACTTGAGTCCATGGTATACCTATTGAATGAGGAGGGATAATGAAATGAAACTGCTTTTACACAAGAATGTGTCATATCACTTTTTTTTTTGAAAAGAATGTGTCATATCACTAACAGTAAGATTAAGACTATGACAAGCACATGTCATGTATAAATCTCATTTCATGAGAATAGCACGTATATACCAATTTTTTATTTATCCATATTCATTTGCACCTATGGTCATGAAAATTTCGAAATTTTATGTGTTCAATATTCATGTTAGAAAAAATTGGAGTTAATTCGCACTATTTGCATTTATTATCATTTTAAAAGTTAACCATCAAATGCCATCCGTAACTATTAATGTGATTATTGTAACAGAGTCAGTAGTACTCAAAAAGAAATAACTATTAATGTGATTTAAATCTTCTAAAATATTTTTTGATTCTTAAATCTGAACTTTGTTATTTTCATAACATTTCTACTGCTCGTAAGATCTTCTTGAAACGTAGATATACTTGAGCCAACAATTTACAAAATAAATTTCCATAACTCATCTTCGTGATTCTATTAACTGTTCTACTTGTTTTCTTTTCTTTTTAACTTCCATATAAATGTTTTTTAGGTAGCATTATCCAAATAAACATTATAGATTTTAGGTGTTGTCTGTATGCAGAATTGCAAAAAAAAAAAAAAAAAAAAAAAA